>NW_008806299.1:0-88645 GCF_000400465.1 Wallemia ichthyophaga EXF-994 | reverse complement strand
CACCAACCTTCCGACGTACGAGGGGTGGGTTTTGGTATACTCTAAAGGTAATTTGCATTTTCTAAAGGCAATCTGCATACCAAAGGGCTCGTTTCCGTGAGACCTTTTGGTGTGTCAGCTATAAAGTGTCTGGAAAGCCACCTTCATAACTTGCCGTATCCATTCGTGATCGCTACGACACCTCCCAGCTTTTCACTGACGCTGTGTACGAGATCTTCTTCCAATGGAGTTGCGCCGATACCCAATTGTCTCGGTGAGCTAAGATCATACCTCTTGTAAATTTCGGTTTTCAGGATTGCATTGAAAATTGGTGGAACAAGCCATGTCATCGTGACGCGATACTTTTCGATTGCAGCAGCGAATTCATCAAGGGAAAATCGGGGCAGGATTGCCTGGGTCACCCTCTATGGAGAAAGAGTGTAAAGGATGCTTGCAACTCCTAAGTTATGGTACATGGACATTACCGATAGTACCACGTCAGTTATCTGTAATGCGTTATTGTGCATGTTGTCCAATTGACAAAAATTGGCTACGAAGTTATGATGATTTGTCATTACACCTTTGCTTGCACCAGTTGTACCGCTGCTGTAACACATTAAGGCAACTTTGTGTGCTGAATCTCCTTCGAATTTTTCAGGTATACCGCACTGAGCCTCATCACATAAGAATGGGGTGTACGAAACGTGGTTGCTGACGCTTTTCTAGGTCGTTAATACTACCCTCTCACGTATCTTGCTTTCTGAACATTCCATCTCCACCAGTATCTTGTTTGTTAGATCGATGTTGTCTGGATGTACGAAGAGGAACGAAACATTGCTGTCTTTGATATGATGGGATAGTTCCAAGTAGTTTTATCCAGGATTTGCAAGTGATGCACATGCCCCTGCTGCAGAGGTGCCCAAGAAGAGAATGGGATAGACAAGTGAGTTTCGACTAAGTATAAGTACTCTGTCACGTCTTCCAATGTTGTGGTATTTCCTCAGCCATACGCTAGCTGTAAAGAGGATTTACGAAGCTGAGAATTCGTGAGAGAAACGTCGTTAGTTGGTTCAACGAAGACAGTTTTGTCGCCTAAAAGCTGCTCCTCCGGGAGAGTGAAATCGAAGATGCTCGTTTTTGGTATTTCTATGTCAGTGTTGGGAGACTTGATCATGACGAAATGATCGATGTGTCAGTTCTTAGTGACTTATCGAAATACTCTTAGATATGCGCTTTAATGTGAAAATTGCTGCGACAAAGCCCTTGGGCTGCGGAATTTTCAAGCACTCACAAGCTGCACAAGTATCATTATCCAAATTGCGCGCTTTTCAACAAAATCTTAGCTATACTACTGCCAGGCATTCTTCGGCTGTCGCTTAGAGTGACTATACGCTGATAGTTGAAGGAGCGCGAAATGAAATGTTCCGTAGCTAAAAAAGGAAAATCGTAAAAATGAGATACTTTCAGCTAATAAAGCTCGTGTTTATTCATCAAGCGTTTTCCTATCTCGCGAAATGGACCGCAGCACCATCACACCCTTGCACGTCAGCACATGAGCGGATTCGAGTGAGTCACACCACAATTAAAATCAAGACAATGTGAAACAAACCCATAATACTCTGGAAAAACTTTAAAAATCTCCGCGTTTCGATTTTGACTATTTCGGCTGCCCGTTTCACTCCAAGAGAACGTAATGTGAAAACTTTGTAATCAAGTGATCGAGTGCTTGGAGCTTAACGCACAGACGAAATTCCCTGATCGAATCTGCACTGCACACAACCTAATATAGTTTATACCTCGGCTACCTTTATCAATCAGGTACTAGCATTGCGGATTCTTCGAATGCAGCAATCAAGATTAAGTGGACAACTGGATTTAGATGAGCTTTTAACCGTCCGCAAAGAGCCACGACGATACGAGTTGGTTATCCTTCAGCATCCTGAGATCGCTCGAGCTACATCACCCTCCGAGAAAGATCGTCGTGTCGTAGATCCGCCGTGTATCTTGCAGCTGAGAATTTATGACAGTAAAGGGAATTTGGATGACAAGTGAGCTCGTCGGAGATTTGCCAGCCTAACCATTTGCATGTTGACGCCAGAAGCAGTGCAATGAGGTCACCCTTTTGGGTTGTTCATACGATGCTCGAAGGCTCTCATCAAATGCCATCTCAGCTCCTTCAGGGTCAACTTAGTTCCTCTGCGTCTTACGTCACAAGTGGATGGGCTCACGACGCCGGCTGTTATTTCATATTCGGGTGAGGTATACCACCGTACGAGTGTAATTCCTAACGTCGCACAGTGACCTTGCAATCACAACACCGGGCCTGTATCATTTGAAGTTTCTTCTCACTACTGTTCGACCTCTTCCGACGAGGCCGGATGAGCTTCCGGTATTGACGCAAACCCACGCCAATATGATACGCGCATATCCGCAAAGAGAGTTTCCAGGAATGTCAGGTGAGCGTCATCTCGAAATGATGTGGTATATTTTAACGTAGTGCAGCTTCAACGGACTTGGTGAAGAGTCTGGCTGAGCAAACTTTGGGACTCTCGGTCCGGCATAGTGACCACAGAAATAGATTTTACCGTTCGCAAAACTACTAGGCATATCTTGGTAGTATTAATTTACAATTCGGCTTGCTGGTGTCGTCTAGATCTCGTTGCACGCATTATAGACCCTCCTTTTTCATTACGATAGACATGTAATATACATATTCTAATTGAATGTCCGGTAACATGTAATACAACGACTATTAAGCGATCAAAGTACAGCTTGCCAATTTGGAAGTGATTTACGTCAAAGATGATTCACCTTCCTAAAGTGGTCTTATTAGGTTGATAAAGTGTGTTTCACAGTCACGCCGCATGTAAGTATATTGTTTGATGAACATGAGTGTAAGCTTTTCCTGTCGACACCATTAAATGCGAATCAATTTTATTGCCCTGCTGAGCATTGTATCATGGATATCTGCCCAAGAAACGCCACAAGCAACCAACGCTGTAGAGCCTGACCAGTCTGGTGAAAACGCAGAGCAGTGCACACCATATTCGGCACCTATAGTCCAAGATAACCTCGGGCAATTTCCACCATTATGGGAAACAGCTAAAATTGTTCAGGGCGACACCACGGCTCAGAATAAGTATGACGAGATCAAGCAAGTCATTCCGTCGAGCATCAAACCAAAGGGCACGCACGACGGCAATATCTCTGACGTATCCTACGATGCATCCGATCCCGACTGCTGGTTCACGAGCTCAAAATGTACACATCCAAAGGTTGATGGTCTTTCAGACGATTTGGCTACCCTACCAGAGGTGAGCGTGGATTCTGTTTCCTAAAAATTTTCCTGAAACAACAACTCACACAACAACAATAGCCTAATACATGGGGTTTAGGCTTTGATGACGGTCCTAACTGCAGCCACAATGAATTCTACAATTTCCTCAGCGACAACGACCTCACTGCGACAATGTTCTACATAGGCTCAAACGTGATGAACTGGCCACATGAAGCGCAACGGGGCAGAGAAGACGGACACGAGTTGTGTGTTCATACGTGGTCGCATCACTACATGACTTCGTTCGATGACGAGGGTGCATTTGCTGAACTCTACTACTCAATTCAGGTAGGATCGCCTTGCTCAAAAGTAATGTCACTCTGATACTTCCCCAGGCCATCAAACTAGTCACTGGCGTCACACCAACCTGCTGGAGACCGCCATTCGGCGACATCGACGACCGCATCCGCATCATCGCTGAGGGTCTTGGTCTCAGAACCGTTCTATGGGAATTAGACACCAATGACTGGAAAATGATCAATGGTAAGACTAAGGATGATGTCAGAAAAAATTATCAAGATGTTTTTGATGCGGCCGAGAGGGGCATCTTTGAAGACCATGGTACTATTGTGCTGACGCATGAAATCACTGCTGAGACTATGGAAATGTTCATTGAAATGTATCCCAATATCAGAGACAACTTTGACTATGTTGTTCCACTATCTGTCGCCACCAACAGAACTAACCTTTACGTGGAGGAAGAAACGGAGAGAGGTGAAGTGTTTGCTGACTATGTTAACGATCATTACGGTTCGACGGTAAATCAAGCGACAAGCATCAACACCAACATACATCCAAACCCGACTCTGACGGGATGGCAGGGTCCTTTGGCAACTATTGCTAACCCTACGGTTGCTGAAGTGGAAGCTGCTACCGAGCCTACGACTGCCAGTTCAAGCAGTTCAAGCAGTGCAGGCAGTAGCAGTGTGAGTAATGATAGCGGCAATGATGATGAGGAGGATGTTGAGGATGATAAGACTGAACATAAAAGCGACGACAACATTCCTAGTCAAAAATCAAATCCATTTGTGTACAACTATCCACAAAACACGCACTCGAACAATGGTGCTAGCTCGGGAGGCCACACTTCGATTACTAAACCGGTCTTCACGATGGTGGCACTGTTCGTTGTCACCATGTCATGCATTAGATAACAAAGCACTCTCTCAACAGATTCTCAAACTATTTTGGTGTACCCTTCGAATTTAATTCACATTCTATTTCTCATCCTGTCATATTCCAACGAGTGTGTTTGTAAGTTTGTTGAGTCTTTCTTATATTCTGCAATCCGTTTGTGTACTCGTTTGCTTTCGCTTACAATCGCTCGATTCGCCGTATGCTCGCTAGAAAGTGTGATGAGTGGACGACTGCGAAAAGATCCGCGAGGCACGTTAACAGTAGTAAAAGAAGAATTTCAATGGACTTCTAGTCTATCTTGAATACATTCCTTTTTGAGCAGGTTTTGAAAGCGAATCTAGTTAGTTCGGCGGAACTTTCACGTCGATTTTCAAAGAGAAAAAGACCTTACGTCAACTCATCATACTAATTTCATTCTAGCAAGACAGAATGAATGTCTTATAATTTGATTTTTGCATCCGCTAAGGAGGTCTAGGAGGTTCAGGGGGTTCAAAGAGGTGCGGATGTGGCGATGAAAGTAAGCGCCAAGTCAACATGCACCATTCTATGAGAAACTTTGCCATTTGCTTTGATCTATCACCTTCTAGCCATCAAATTAAAAGTAATTACTTGGAGTGGTACCGAATGCAAAGATCGGAGCGAATTTGGTCGAATTGAGAGGCCATAGTCTCACATTAGTATTTCTGTCTAATTTGAGACTGATTTGAGCTAATCTGGCTTAAGCCCATGGTACCTCATCGGATGTGTACGGGGTAAACCATAGCAATTCCATATGGCTACGTTAGTGACTTTGCAGCCTATATAGAATCCAAAGCAGACCCAAAGGGTGGGATATGTTTTGGACAGACGTCATCGGCAATTCTGGATACGACTATCGGCTTTGTTATGTTGCTGTCAGCTTACTTGATATCCAGACTCAATTTCAACAGCCTTTTGCCCAAATTTCCGCTCGGAAGTAGCAGTGTTGACTGAATTGGGGAGTCTGCGATGGACGAATCTGACATTTGAAGATGCCTTTATTAATTGACAGTAAAATAACTGTCAATTAGCAGGGCTGTTGATATCTGGAGCTCTCAGCGCCATCTTCAAATCTCCACCAAATTACCTGCAACATCTGATTATTGTCATTTGAAGGGTGAAATGGAGCTCAAAATAATGATAAAAGAGATTCTATAAGAAAACAACCCCGTAATCGATACTGTCTTTTAGTAGGAGCCTAAGAGATTATTGCAAAGATGACTATGAGCTGCAGCAAATCGGAAGTAAAATCAGAAGCTGCATTCGTTTAAAAGAAATAAAAGGACGATGTGTCAATGATTCGATGTAAGTATTTCACGTAGTCTCTTCGCTCTCCTCGGGCCACCTCACAGCTGATGAAGATGCTCGGTCTATGCCAGCGAAGATCCGGTGGCGCAATAGAAGATGCTGGAATGAATTTGTAAATAGCGAAAATAACATGAATTAATTCACAACGCAATATCAATCCTTGGTTATCTAGCTCATCTGTCTTCTCTGGTTCATCCGGCTCGCTTAGCTCGTCAGCAACTCCAATCAGATTCTTCGAATGCAGCAATCAAGATCAAGTGAACAACTGGATTTAGATGAGTTGCTAACAGTCAGTAAAGAGCCGCGCAGATACGAGTTCATCATTCTTCAGCATCCTGAAATCGCTCGAGCAACGTCCCCTTCGGAGAAAGATCGTCGTGTCGTGGATCCGCCGTGCATCCTGCAGCTCAAGATATATGACAGCAGAGGCAATCTCGATGATAAGTGAGTTTATCGGAGATTTACCAGCATAATCATTTGCATATTGACGCCAGGAGCAGTGCAATGAGGTCACCCTTCTGGGTCGTGCAGGCGATGCTAGAGGGTCCGCATCAAATGCCATTTCAATTGCTTCAAGGCCAATTAGCGTCTTCTGCGTCGTACGTTGCTGCTGGTTGGGCTCACGACGCTGGCTGTTACTTTGTTTTTAGGTGCAGACTACCGTGGAGTTTTGTTTTTCTTTTCTGACAACGCACAGTGACCTTACAATCACGAAACCAGGCCTGTACCATTTAAAATTCGTCCTCACTACTGTCCGCCCTTTACCCGCCAGGCCGGATGAGCTTCCGGTCCTTGGTGAGGCTCACGCCAAAGCGATACGCGCATATCCGCAAAGGGAATTTCCTGGAACTGCAGGTGGGCGAATCTCAGCATTCTGTGACGTCTCTTACGCGCCACAGCCTCGTCTGATCTCGCAAAGAGTCTGGCTGACCACAAGGTGTCCATATCCATCAAGCTTGTCGACAATCGCAACCCGTCTAATCGCACTTAAAATATAAATACCCTCTAATGTTCCCAATAAAAGTCTTACGTCACAGTCACAGTCACCCTATGCATGCATATGCACAATTACGCGTCGAGAAGCGATAAAACGATATCAATATACCAATCATCAGCCCAACTTAACGCGCACAGTAAATTGCTTGGACGTGGTCGGCGATAAAGGTCGTTAATAAGGTTTGAGGCGGTGTTTCATGTCTTGCGTTCCTGCATCGCCGTGATCACATGCGAAGTGCTTTGGCACACTAATCCTTTATCGAAACTCTGGTGTTCTCCAAAGATGATTGCATTCAAGAGTAAGAGCGCCTCCACATTGATATAACGCCTAAGACTACCCGCCATGAATAAATTTATCTATGCGAGCATTTGCGGCAGCGCAGATTTTGTAAGACACAATAATAGTGCCCGAGGTAGCTGAAAACCATCTCAGGCTGTGTTATCGACTTTGAGGACAGAGGACCAGAGAGATATTCAATGGTGAAAGCATATCAAACTGTAGTCGACTCAATGAAGATTGAGCAAATAGAAATAAATGGTTGTCGTCAATATTACAATCCCTCCAGAATATTCAAGTTTTTGCCGTGTTATAGACCGGTACCTCAATTAATTTCGGCATGGCCCTTCCGTTACTATATTTCTCCTTTTTTGTGTAAATCATGCAATCCTCATTTGTCGCAACTTTCATACCTCAGGTTCATGAAGAACACGTGAACAGGATTAAGGAGCTCATTGTGTTGTACGGTGAGCGAACATCTCGCTCTGTAGTTCCACTAATGATTCAGGCGGCAATATCAGACATAGTCAGAATCTCTGGCTGGAATTTGAAATTGACGATTCAACGCTCTTTTGGACCAGCACCAAGAACGACCCTTTTATTCGCAATATCTTCAAGGCTATGCCAGTGAGACGCTAGGGAGGAGTGCTGCTATACATGAGACCCAAAATCAATTCTGTATATCTAATACTTTTTTTTTTTTTTTGCTGAATCAGCCCATCAGCCCATACCTTTGTATACCCAAATAAGGTTCGGGGCTAAGTCGCCCATAATCACGCGCAAACATTTTCCAAACTAATTATCTAAGAGTATCTCATCGGAGTTTTTCGTAGCCAGCTTCTTGATCGTGGGTGTGTTACAATCCAAGTTGAGGAAAACTCACACGTATAGGCTAGATGGCAAGTGAAGCCTGGGGTCGCGAGCTGATTAGAATATATGAAGCTATAGAAATATAGTCGATCGTGCGCTGTGATCGCACTATCGAAGCACCTGGCCCCGAGGACGGGTGGACAGATCCGATCTCCAACCCCAGATCGCTCTCCATTCAGAACAGTAAGCTGTTCAAGTCATCGGTGCAGTCAAACTGGAAACGAAGAAGCTGAGGTGCCAGAACGTCAAAACGTCACGAGCATAAATGAAGCATACGACACTCAATTTATTTGAACAAAGCGGTGATTCATGATACATTGTTGTACAATAAAACGTAAGCAATAACAGAAAAGTTTTAAATTGAGCAGAAGTAGCAGCGCTGAATTGGAATCTATGCGACATTGTTGACAGTGTTAAAGCTGCTACCGTCAAAGACAGTACTTAGCAAAGCGCTCCAGTCGTCCTCACGCGAATCAAGAGATGGCATTAACGCATTCAAGGCTTCAGTGCCTCCCAGCCCTGCATCAAATTGATCGAAGTTGAAGTCCATGACGTCAGAAACGTGGTTTTCTTGAACATGATTGTCCACGTAAGGAAAGGTGAGTTGCGATTTAAATAGATATTCGTGAGCCTGATCAGGGTTGATATTGTTTGACAAGTTCCATTGATTTTTCAGGAATAGATGATCGAGTGGAACCTCCGCTTTAATCACAAGCTGTAGAATCATATCCACCGCTCTTCCCATAATTAAATCACGCGCCTCCATTTTCCTCAACACTTGAATGCCTTTCTGAATGTACTCCAAATCATTCTTATTGAGGTCACCATTTTTACGGCTTTCGCAAAAGCATAATACCAAAATCAAGCAGGCGGAGAAAGTCGACCAGCCTAAAAAACAATTACTGTGACACAATCCACGAGAGTTTGTGCCTGCCCGCTGAATATCGTCGAAAATTGAAATTATAGTGCGAGAGTCATTCAAGCAAATAAAAAGACTGGTAAGGCGGAAAGTGCTAAATTCCGCAGATGAGGGATCGGGAAGGAAGGATTTGTAGATGTAGCTCTGTGATGTGTGATACGCGATCTTCAAATAACACTTCATTTGGAAAACCTCTTCGTCATCAGATTTTTTCGCATCGCGCAGCTCCGATGGAAGTTTATTGTACCACCCGTTCAATCTGGAGTTTAATGATGCAATATCATTGTAAGACACTTTATAGCCTTCTTTCTCATTGCTTTTCAACCAATAGATAGATTTCAAAATGTCTTGGACGATTTTGTAGAGTTTGATGGATTGGTTCATGTAGCGCACACTAAGTCGACTTTTAGAATCTGTCTCGATTTCAGAGGGTAAATCCAAATTGATGTCGTCGTAGCTGATCAGCTGAAAGCGGCCGAGTGCAGCTGAATTAGATGTATCAAGGATAAACAACGCCCACATCGCCCTGTTTCGAGATTCCTGTTGGTAACTGTCTTCCTTTGAGTCGTTCCATTTGATATTGAGACCAATATCTTGAGCCAAAAGCATGGCATTTCCTGAAATTAACCAGCTACTTTTGGGATACAACCCATTCTGCACATACAGCTGCATCAGAATCATTGCTTGGACGTCTTGTAGCGAGGCTACAGTGCTTATTTGATCAATGAATTTTTCCCGTGCTATCAAATAGAATTGATGTCCAGCCAGGAATTGAGTATCTTCTCTACCTGGTATTAAAACCCTCTTATCGCCCATCAACATGTGCTGTGAACCGAGTGCGCAGACCATAATCAATAAGCTACCAAAACTACGCTCCAGTTTGTGTTTTGGTATGTCGAGAACAAATCGCTCACGGTTAAGAAGAGGTAGTGTAACGTTCACCTTATCGAAATACGCGTTTATTAGTTCATACATGAGATTTTGGTCACCAAAATCATCATGCGTGTAGGGCGCTTGAGAGTGCCGCATAGTCTGCGTGATGAATTCTTCATTCCAGAATCTAGATCTCATCTCAGTGTTCAGATCTAAAGCTGTGAAATCGGCATGGAGGGTGATGCGCTTGACGATACCTTTCATCGACGATTTTCCAAAACATCTCGTCCGTTCCTTTTCATTGTCTTTTACTGGTTCATCGTCAGGTTTGAAGAAGAGAGCGCTCATTTTCTCCGTCAGTGATTCAGTGTCGCGATTGTCGCGGTTACTGCGCTCGAATTTACGTTTGTGGGAACCTTCGCTGGATGGACTTCCATCACTCATTGCGCTTGGTGGTAATGGGCCGAATGTCGCCTCGTACCGCTCGAGCTGTGGGTGTGAGAGGGGTCAATATGATGTTTCGTGGCTCACCTTTGCTTCTAAATCGTTAACGTAGCGCTGCGGTACGCCTTTCTTAGGTGCTGGATTATTGAAAGTGCATTCTCCTTCTTTGCAGTTGCTGCACTGGTTTGGGAAGGTTTGGGGTGCATCGCAGCGCGCTTTCTTCTTTCTGCACGAGTCACAAGCTCGATTAATCTTAGGCTTCTTGGAAGCGCTGACGTTTGTATTCATTATTTCACTTGCGGTTTTAATCTCTTTCCTTCTGTGAATATCTTTTTTTCGGTAAAGGGAGTCTGAGAAGTATCAATTATGAACAAAATCGAATTGAAGCTGTGTCTTGAACGGAATTGGATTTACAATTGTGCTAGGTGATGGTGATAGTGGAAGATAACGATAAGGAGATCCGATGAGGGGTAAAGGACCTTGAATGGATGCAACAGCATTAAATTTTCAGTAACTGGTAAAGCCCTATTACCATTGCTCTATTGCTATCGCTTTATCGACTGACGCATTTATTCGGACAATCAATGCAGCCCGCTATGCAGCCAATGAAATTCCAATACAGCTGAATCCGGCTACAAATAAGCGAAATCCAGCAATGCTAAATCCAGCACCTCTACTACCTTTGCCAAACTACAGCAATTGCACACTGGGAACCGCGGGCACGGACCGGTCATTGGACGTTCAAATAAAGGCTTTAAGAATATACCAGGATAATTATGCAATGGTTTTTGTTTCTTGGCTCATCAGCGTTGGAGTCCAGCCTCAATCCCATCCCCTGATTTCGGATATACCCTTCATACTTAACGTTCCTTGCACATCGCCTTTACGGTAGTTTCTAGAACCCTGAGCTTCATTCAGTGATTTTTTATAGTAGTTATATTGACAACATCGACTATTCAACACTTCCTTTTTTATAAAAAACAAGAGGCTAGAAGCCTCGATTTGGATCTTGCGAAAGCGAAGATTTTTCACACACATTCTCAGAGCCTTGTACGTGAAACAAACTCAGACATGTTGTTAAGGTATCGAATTTGTGCTGTTCTAGCCTTTTTCATAATATTTGCTCTAAACAGCCGCAAAAAGCCCCCTAATGATTTTGAAAGCTGGCTGAGAATGTTCACGCCTGATTCAATTACATGTTATAGTTTTAACACTTAAATTTATATTTATGTTAATGAAGTACGCTTTCAACTGGTTTTGTAGTGTAGCGGTTATCACCGTGGATTTTGACGCATAAACTTCCATTAACCCCGGTTCGAATCCGGGCAAGACCTTTTTGCACATTGACTCGATTTATTCACTCTTCCCTGCAAATAAGTCATTAGACTGTCTGTTTCGATCTCATCAAATCCACGCGGGATGCACTTACAGAAAGACATAAAGTATATTAATAAATTATTATAGCCAGTCAACATTCATACATTTAAACAAATTGCAGTCATGCAAAAGCGTCAAATGTCAAGCATAAAGCACACTCACTCAAAGTGGCTCAATGTTTGGGTTTGGACCAAGTGGCACAACTCCAGTACCATTTATCTGGCGGTGCGAGTTGTAGTAGTGGAATTTGATGTGTTCAAAGTTAGTGGTGGACTTGAAGGCGTCGTTCTTCCAATACAACTTCTTCATCCAGGTGTTGATGTGTGGGTAGTTGTGTCTGATGCTGCCGAGGTTGCATTTGAAATGACCCACATAAACTGGATCGAAGCGTATAATCGTAGTGAACAGCCTGATATCAGCCTCTGTGAGCTGACCACCGACCAAAAAGTCTCTCCCATCTGACAAAATAGCCTCCAGCCTATCAAGAGATGCGAACAATGGCTTGACATTGTTCTCATAAGCTTGCTGCGTCGTAGCGAAGCCAGACTTGTACACGCCGTTGTTTACGGTATGGTATACCCACTCATTGAGCTCGTCAATCTCGCTTTTCAAATGATCTGGATAAAGGTCGCCGCCGGTGGTGTTCAAGTCGTTGAGGAAGCGAATTATTTCTGAGGATTCGTTGGATACGATGGTGTTCTGCTGCTTATCCCAAATGATTGGCACGGTGAATCGTGCGTCGTAATCTTTGTTCGCTGTGAAATATAGATCACGTAAGCTGACGTAATGTGAGAAATAGTGAGAGTAGTTGGAGTGACCTACTGAGTTGCTTGAGCGCCTTCAATAAGACAGCCAGTTGAGCCAGGAAAGTCTTTATCGAACGACCAGCCTTTCTCGCCAAGGAACGGGTGGACAACGCTGTAAGGCAAAAAGGCCTGTAGACCTTTGAGAGCACGGGTAATGAGCGCCCTGTGTGCCCACGGACAGGCATAAGAGACGACTAGATGGTAGCGGTTGCTCTGTGGTTCGAATTGTGTGCCACTCTTTATGGCGTCTCTGAAAGCGGACGTTTGTCGTCTATGTGAGGTGAGTATGTAGCAACGTTATGATAATCTATTCTCACCTGAATTCACCGTCTTTGGATGCCCAGTTAATTACAGATTTTGTAGACATTTTATTGATGAATGAGCGCATTGTTCGATGGAGATACACTAATTACGTTATGAGCAAAATTTAAAGGAAGTTGAAGAGCTGTTGGAATGCTGAGAATACTGGGAATATAAGGCACCAACAAAATCCCTAATTGCGATAACTTTTGAAATCTTTGACCTTGTACTCTAACATCTCAAACACCAACAACACTCCTGCCCAACGGTGCGAATCTCCCTCTAGATATCATAACAACAATTGCAGACATTATCGATAGTTACAACAAGCTTCTACAGGAGAGCTAACTTCGAAATCGAGACGAAGAAGACATTCTAACAATCAAGAATTGGATAGCTGCCCCTTGCAGACAGCATGCAGGGATAGTCGAGCTTATTTTGACAGCTTACAATATATATTTTTTACAACAATATCTGCAAAAAGTTGCTCAGCAGACTTGAATTTGAACGGATTCAGATTGCGATTAACTGATTCATTCCCCCACTTCTATCCCTTCCAATTTGAAGTGAGAGAATGTCTTCATTGTCGATCTTATTAGTAAAGGAGTCGAAATTCGACCTGTTCATTTCTCTTAACTCCACGTAGCAGCTTACGCAATTTGTATCTTAATTAAACCTAACCTACTTGGGGTAATTCGAAAATGTCGACAGTCAATGCACCTTACCATAAATTTTCAATTGCTTCATAAAAATCTGTGAATTTCAAGGTGCTTCGCTTTCAGATATTCTCAATCTGATGCCCGAGTTGAAAGCGCTCCACGTCCATCGTCAACCTTTAGAACATAAAACATTTCCGCCATTGCCAATACCACAAGAGATGAGACAATTGAAAAGTCTCGATGTTGATCACTGCAATATGGACCTTGATCAATGCCAATTACCAGGAAATTGAAACTACCACAATATGGCGAATTAGCGCAATATCGAATTGGAGAGGTGCTTCTGACAATTTAACTGTCTTTCAAACTAAACATTGTCTTGCTTGAACTGGAACATGACTTAGAGCAGAAATTTGAGAGCACTGAACATCTGTGGATTACAAAGTCCGAAGTTTATCTTGACATTTAACGAAGGTCACTTTGAGAGGGCTTTCCCAAGACTAGAATTGTTGAATTTATCGGCTATCTCCGACGGCATTGACATAAGAGCTCTGAATACCTTCATCGATGCACATCCATCTTTGACCACAGTTATTGATAAAGCTATGTTGGGATTAAACCGAAGCCATGTCTCAAGAAGCTCTTCTTTGTTAAGTATACACCGAGTAAGAGTCTTTATGACGATTAGACTGAAAGCATAATCTTTTCAAATCCTAACAACCCAATCAACGCTTTTCAATACCTATCAATTAGACATAAATGTATTAAATTTCAATCAATCAATCATCCAAGTGCCCAGCTGTCACTCCACTCATGAAGGTCACTAATTCACATCACGAGGCACGAATATTGGGAAAGGGGAGCTTTCATTTAATTAAATTAGGTTTTATTAAGGTCGCAGCAACTATCAGTATAGTTGAAGAAATTTCAGATACTAAGATCGAGCACAGTCTCATTTTCGCATTCCGCTCATGCTCTGTGAAGTGGAGGTCTTATGCGTTCATTCGGGCAGTTACGAGAGTCTGGGCAATTGACAAACGTGCAGCATGTAAAGTTGAACAGCTTATCGTTAACTTACCATGGTCGAAAAATTCACCCTTCCACAGATCACAATCAAAGACTTAATAGGGGCAATCCCGTGTGTCTCTAAGCTTTTACCCGGGTGAATGCTAACGTTATTTGCCACAGGAAGGAGTGTTTTCAGCGTTCAGCAATTAAGTCGAGTCGATATGTCTTACAGAATGTTTTACTAAGTGGCTTGCTAATCAAGGGAAGCGTGTACATTCCATACCTAACTCAGCTTTCAGGTGGATATTACACCTCCTCAGTTGTATCATCTGCGCTGTGGTCCTTTTTCTGGTTCGCTCAGGGCCTGTCGTTTACTGGATTGTGGGTGCTGGCACATGAATGCGGCCATTACGCCTACTCCAACCGTAAATATATCAACAACATGGTCGGATTTATTCTTCATTCCATCCTCCTCGTCCCCTACTATAGCTGGAAAATAAGCCACGCAAAACACCACGCTGGTATTGGACACATGAACAAAGATCAAGTCTTCGTTCCACAGACGCGTTCTGAAACTAGAGCTTTGACGCTAGACTACGAAAATGCAGACGAAAACGTCGTCACTGGTGTCGATGTGCCGGAAGAGGAGCAGCTAAGACTTTCAGAGGTCCTCGAAGACGCGCCGCTGGTGGTACTCCTCAATCTCCTCATTCAGCAGCTCGTTGGATGGCCGCTATATCTCCTCATGAATGTATCGGGCCAGCGCTATCCAAAGTGGACCAGTCACTTTAACCCATATGCTGCAATCTTTGATACGCGCCACTTTGGTCAGGTTGTGCTGTCTGATGTAGGTATTGCAGGAGTACTACTGGGGCTTTTTGTTTGGGGACAGCAGAGAGGATTCCGCGAGGTCGTGTTCCACTATCTCATACCATATCTCTGGGTAAACTGCTGGTTGGTCAGTGTCACATTCTTGCAGCACACTGACCCGAGTGTACCTCGCTACCGGGATGGTCTGTGGAACTTCCAGAGAGGCGCTCTCTGCACCATCGACAGAGTGTTTATGGGTCCAGTCGGTACCTATATATTGCATGGCATTTGCGAAACCCATATTGCTCATCATGTTTGCTCAAAAATACCACACTATAATGCCTGGAAGGCGACAGATGCACTCAAAACTTATCTCGGACCTCATTACAACTACTCGGACGAGAATTTCTTTGTCTCACTATACAAGACCTACCGCGATTGCGTTTTTGTCGAAGACCAAGGAGATATTGTCTTCTACAAAGACAGCAGGGGCAGAGCTAGCCGTATGGCTGAACTGAAACAAACCCAAGAAGTATCGGATTCAGGTGTCGAGTTGCAGTAGATGCAGAAGGATTTTATATAGGATATATGTTGCAACATTGAATGCTATTTGGATTTTCATATTAAATTTATTGCTTTTTCTTGCGTTTAACGATGCTATATTCACCTTGTCTTGAAGGCGTGGGTAAGCTTAAGTGAGAAAATTATATGGCCATCACGATAGCAAAAATATCTGACTTATTTCTGGTGTAATTTCCTGTACACAGTGGTGCATTTAAATACTCCAAACTTCCTTTAAGACTCAAAGATGAGAAGTTAATATTTGACATTCCTTAGCTAGTCAATATGAATTTTGCGACCATCTATGGAAGCATATGATTAGGATATTTAGTCAGTAACAAATTAGAAATGCAGGGAGCAGTTTCAAAGCTGAAAACATGACAGAGCTTTCGAAAGAGCTTTTGAGGATATGCACCGCCAGACAGTTCTCAGCAGTCTCATCGCGCAATCCGTCTTTAGCCCCAGGAAAAATCTCCATGAATTCCCTTAGCTGTCAAATCTGGTAATTTTAAGCTGTATCAGGAGCAGAAACGTCGGGTTGGACGGAAGCATCAGAAAGGTTTAATATGAGCAAGACAATTATAAGCTCAAATCATGAGATTTTAGTGTTGAAAATGCAGCTAAGACACAAAATATAAAGTTCACCATGACAAAAATCAGTTCTCACCTGACATCAATGAGATGTTCAACGAAAGACTATCAGGTAATTTATTACCATTATTGAAGGGCAAAACATACCTACTGAGTAATATGTATATGATATAGTTGCGTTGAACAGGTTTACTTATACGCACGCAAGGCTTTAACATGTTATTGGGGATTACAAAAACAATATAGATCCTGACAAAGCTTCTAAATAATTAAGAATATTTTATGCCAAAGACTTCAATCCCTCTCATCCAAAATGGGAAGACATCTTAGAAGATAACCATGAAGAAGATACGGATGGATTAGGAGAATTTTACACGGAAATAGATGGCTAAAAACATGCCTATACTAAACACGCTTGCATTCTAGTCACTTTCGCTTAATATCCGTCTATACGACACTGATTAACTTAATATCAATTGTCTCACATCACGCTTCAAATTTGCCATTCAAAATAGCTAATGACTCAAACCTCCCAGGGACGATTGGTCTGTGAGTTATTGCGACAGCGGCCGCTGATTGTTTATTTTCACTCATTTGAACCTCACCAGTCTTCTCATTCTCATGTCTAATGAATAGTGAGTTTTAAACATGAACGACATACTTCTAAACTTGAAGTAAAACGATAAGTGTGATTATTTGTTCTCTAAAGCAAGTATCATGTTAAGATTACAATTTGGCTTGATCAACAAAATAGCAATGCCGGCGAGCGTCTTCAAGTCCAACAATTCCGACTTTACGCTAGTGGCGCCCTCTCAAAGGCCGAAATCCAATGCAGAAGTTTCCTTTTAAAGTTATTCAATCAGGTTAATGGTGATAGGGTGAGACATATGTTTAGCCTGTATGGTAGCATACTCATTATCTTCATAGATACGTTCTGATTCTGCCTTTAAAGACAATTTAGGTTTGAATGGCTTAGATGTGGCTGAAATACTTATGTCTATTGAAAATGAGTATTCTATGTGATTGGTGGTTTTTAGTCCCCCATACCCTCTTATGCACCTATTTCAGAGAAATTCCAGATGATAAAGCTAAAGAAATTCAATATGTAGACCAAGTAATCAAATGCGTTGCAGAAATTCCCGAAGCTAAGTAGCTCATAGGCCCCTCAATGATGAAATCTGAATAAAGTGTTAAGACGATACATATTTAAGACTGCGTCAATCAATGCGTCCATCAATACTTCCTAAAGCATGAGGAGTCAAAGGGGGTGCCGAATTTACTGGAAGCGTTTCTTGACTCATAATTCCCTTAGCGTATTAAAAATGTATTATACAGATCATGAAATTTCTATAGCATGGTAATTGCGAAATGTACCGCGATTTGCGAAACACGAGCACATATACATGACAGCCTACCTCCATCTCCGAAATTTCTTAAACTCACTTGAATACGCAAATGTAAGTATTTTTTTTTTTGGAATGAAGATAAATTTGAGTCATGTTGAGAGAAGTATACAATTGATTCCGTTTGAGATTTTCCGTCGATCTCTTTAATGATTGCGACTAGCTCGCTTAACAGGTTGGGTTGTCAGCTCCAAAGCTTTCTGCACTGCTACCGGCGCCTCTGCTTTCGCAGCAGCTGACCATTGCTCCCGTGTCGATAGAGTTGACGCCATATCTTTCATTAGCCATAAGACATCTTATGGCTGCTAGTAAAAATTCAGACTCACGGCACACATTGCTTCAAAAGCTCGTCGAATCTTGCTGATTGATCTGGCGTGAGAGTTAAAATCATGTCTTAATATATTCAAAGGTTCGCTCACCAACTGCAGCGCAACAATCCTTCGTTACTAGGAAGGGTAAAGCCCCATCAGCAAAAATTGTCACTTTTTAGCCAACTCACTTTGATACTCAGTGCTAATTACGTGGAAGTTAGCACTGTCTCTTACTTCAACATGTTGAACACCTACCATCCGCCTGAACCTGTGCAGATTTCTGGACCGCCAGCTGCGACGAGCGCAATCGCTGAAAGAAGAGCTGAGAGTGTAGCGAGTTTGTACATTGTTATTTGCTTGTGATGGTACGAGAATAAAGAAGGTGAGAAGGCCTGCATTTTATACTCCAATGAATAAGGTTGAGTGACTTCAGGTGACTATGGTTAATTTATGCACAAATAATTGACTAAATCCACCGAATTCAACGAAAAGTTGCCCAGTCGGTTCTGAAGCGACAAGTGCAAAATCAATTAATGTTTGCTGTTCATAGAAGGACAAAATAAACATTTTTCAAGCCTCACTTTAATAGGAGCGTTTATAAAGTCCTTTTAAGTCCTTCAGCGCGTTCAAGAAAGACTGTTGAAGCGGCGTTCGGAATTTTTAGAAATGTGGGGTATTTTGCGCATTTATTACGCATGAACATGGCAAAAAAAATCCCAAAAAATTCCTTTCACGATCTATTAAAGAATATGAGATATTAAATCGAGACTTTCTCGATAATATTTCAGGGTAAAACATCGACGAAATGATCCTCAGAGTCAGTTGATGACGAGCATGTGTGGCAAAAATGTCAAAGTCTAGTCAGACTTTGAGCTATCAGGTGACACTGATATGTGGATTGTAAGTAGCCGTATTTTATCATGCACAGCTTCACATTATGGCTTAAACCAAGAGGCTGTCAATGCATTATAGTTTTAAAATAGTAGCAGTAATGTTATATGAGGCAACTTGAAAGTGCTCCTAAGCCTCACCTTTGGTTTCCTGTTGTGCGTAAGTGTTAACAAACAAGTGTCAACACAACCTAAAACACACCTTGGCAACACCGTTTGGTTCTGTGAAGCGATTACCGAACAAAGTCCCGAAGATAGATTCTCCTTTGCCTTTAGCCTGATCGGTAGTTCCCTCAGCTATAGTCTTGGCTTGCTCTTTGTTCTCTTCGTTCGATTTGGACGAATTGGTTCCGAGAGTCTGACTGAGGAGGTCTTTGCCTTTATCGAAAAGGCCTTCAGATTGTGATTTTGGGATTGATTCTGCTCATTATTGTCGCAATAACCTGAATAGCAAGCTAACAGGAGCATTTCAGTATAATTAATCTCGATGCATCTTCATTCTTATTCCTTTCTACAACATCACAACCGCACTAAACGCTACGATTACTCTGGGCGTATAAAAGCGCCTCCATTCATTCTCATTTGCCATCCCTCTGGCCTTTTGGCTTAGATCAAGTGTAGTAGTATCTGTTCTTCTAAGTTCGAACAACTTGGATCGCAAAAATTATGCGACAAACGTTCGATCTAATTCTTATCTGCGTCTACGTACCCTCACTGCTTGCATCGGGTAGGTAGAAAATGGCCTTGTGTTGCACTACCGCATGTACCGTCAACGCGCTCTTATACTCCGCCCCGATAGCATTCTAGCATGTCTATTTTTATTAAATAGCATCAACTTGTCGAAATTTGTGAAATGGTTTGCTCTAGCATCTTAATTCAGATTTTTCGGGTTTAAGTTTTAGTTTTATAATTAACACCAATTACACCTAAAATGTTGTAAAGTCACGATAAAATATATCTAGGGAAAAGAATACACAATTTATCCGTTTTTATTGCGCATTTGTGTTCTAGCGTGCTTAACAGACGCTGGTTGCTGCGCCGATTTCTTCCTCGCGAGATCCGGCACCTCTGCCCTCACAGCAATCAACCATACCGCCTGTGTTAATACCGTTGGCAAGAAGAGGAATGCATTGATGAAATACTTCATCGAAGCGCGTGTTTTGATCTACGGCTGCACAGCAATCCTTGGTGACTAGAGAAAAATTCTCATCAGCTTTGATGAACATATAGAGCTGACTTACTTTGGTATTCGACACTGTATGCGCGTTAGAGGTTCATGATAAAGATTTATAGACTCACCAGCCACCGCCTCTGCTGGTGCAGACCTAACGACTAGTTAGAAATGCTCAACACCTCACACCGAACTAACCTCAGCTGGGCCACCAGCGGCGACGAGAGCGACGGTTGAGAGAAGAGCTGAAACAGTGATGAGCTTGAACATTGTTGTTAGTGTTGAGTTGATGGTTTGAAGGGAGAAGTGGAAGGCGTTATTTATACGCTAGAAACGCGGGGAGGTTCCTAGCTTTTTAATATATAAGACTGTTCTTTCAATTCCCTGCATAACCATAGGTTCCGCAAAACACCCGAGGCGAGGCAAAGGTGTAGCGATTTGGGGCATCTACATCTCCGTAGACACTTCCTGAGGCTGATATATAGTATAAAGTATCTAAATCACCTTTTGAGCTGCTTGTTCATCTAAGACAAGAATAAATTAGATTGAAATCGGACTTTTTTAGCGACAAAATTGTTCCTGTTTCACAGAAAAAGGAACGTTGTGATATCACGGGGTATATTAGTGTTGTGGGTTTTTTGCAAAATAAATATTCATATCGCCTTCAACACACAGCCAAACTATCAAAATGCTATCATCTATTAAACTTTACTTTGTCTATAGTGAGACGTAATGTATCAGCAACTGCAAATCATCTGTATTTCGATTGAAATTCAAAGGAGCATGATGTACACTTCTGCACTACTTGCTGCAAGTGTGATAGCTCAAAGAGTGCAGCGAGGCCAACGCAGACAACGCGTTCAATGCAACATTTGAATGCAGGTGCTGTTTTCAAGGTGCAAACAGAAATGTGTTTAGGTTTAAACCTCAGAGATTCGCTGCTGACACTGTCTCTAGTGAGCCGCAATATTCAGCGCTCTTCGCCAACGATGGAAATGTCATCGAAATAGTGACATTAATTTCAACTGCGGCTCACAGGAATTTTTCAGCGACATGTCTTCTGAAAGGTGAAGAAAGTCCAGCTAAGCAATGAAATATCAGTTCTTAGATGCATGCCTGATCTGAAAGCACCGAAATGTCGTAAATCCGTTTAACGCCGATCAGAAGCCGGTTGCTTCGCTAAAGAAATTTGGCAGGGATTAAAGGCATGATGTATTCAATTATGCTTTTAGAATTCAAATATGCAAGAATTCTGTGGTTGCGAATAAGCAGTATCCAATTGGCTCCACTAATCAATCAATGAGTCAAAAAGTGCCGAGCACGCTAAAGAAAGTAAGGAGGCTACAGAGAAAGCCAGAAAGTAGTCTAGAGGTTTTGTTGAGCTCTTAAACTATTGTAAATGTCATCTACATCGATATATTCACAACCCCTTAAACGCTATCTCCACCACCTCAAAAGACTCGAATTAAGCATAAACTAGCATGAACCCGCATAATGCTCGCCAAAATGATTTTTGTAATTCTCCAGCGAGTCTCCTTTTCCTTGTAACTAACTTGATATGCATTGATCGAGGATATCGGGAAATTGGGAGGTGGTCAGAAACACGTTACGCACCCATCCCACGCCGTCCCACACCGTCCCACAAGTTCTCCGCACGTTTACAACATGAACTGCGCTCAAATTAATTTCCTATTTCTAGGGCCATTCTCCTCATTTCCGACGTTCCTTACGTTGAAGCGAAAAGCGTTTCGCGATAAAACTGGCGCTCACAAACCTCCATCACACCTGCACAGAAATCCAATGTTCTGAGGAAAATACCCATGGATAGAGAACCAGAGCCCGTAGCGACCGCGACCCATCTCAGGGCGTATTACAGTCTTCTCATCATCGCAGCAGTCGGGCACGCATGTCTACTTATATTAACACTAGCGTCGCAGCGGCTGCACAAGCACGGCGTCCTCATCAACTTCTACTTGATCTTCATGGTCACCCTGTGGTTCGACGCTATCCTCTGCTGGACGCAACATATGGAAGATCCGCATCCGCCCAAATCCTTACAAATAATCAACGCTGTGTTTAGGCTCACAGGCACTGTAATGAATAGCTCGACGACGCTTATGTGCGTCACCAAGTTCTGGGTATCGACCAACATCGCAGCTTCGACCAAAATCTCCAAATATCTACATTATCTCGACAACATCACGCTTGTCATCTTCCCGTATGCAGTCGGCATTCCTTTTTTGTGGGTCTACTTTCAAGAGAAGGAACACGGCTACTCACACGTCCACAGCTTTGCATATCTGGGGGTATTCCTCGATGACCGGTCTATGGTACATCGGACGCCCTACTACTGTGACAGCAGGCACGAACCACTCAACATCGCCGCTACCGTAGTAGCTCTCATCGTCATGATAATGGTGATGATACTCGCCTTCTGGCTTGCAGGCATCCTCATCCGTCTACGTGCAAGCCAACGTGGACTCGTGAAAGTGCACTGGTCAGTGAACCTTCAACTCACCGCGCGCATCCTCCTCTTCCTCTTCTATTCCCTCACATCCATCACCTTGCACTGCTGGAGCTTGCGAGGGTACGATGGAGTAAAAACGTCGTCAACTCTCGTATTTGCGAGTACCGGATTGATTGCATTCACGCTCTTCCTCATACAGGCAGACATACTCGCAGCTCTGAGCCATTATCTAGGATTAAACAAGTCACGCGATAAGCCAGGCGACTCAGATCAGTTGGAATTTACACACATGGATCGCAGCCGCCGAACCTCACTCAACACGCTTAATACCTTCTTCCCGCACCCGCAGACGCCCCCGCCTACACACGTAAACGAAAAAAAGTACTCCCTGCTAGATAGCGAGAGTGCAAACGGATTATATGGTGTACAGCACCACTCCCACAGTCCCAATGCCCTTACAACCCAGCCAAGCCACACCAGTACGCCAAAATCAAAATAACTTATACACTCTTTACTTTGTAACTGTATGATGTAATATATTAGCAGGTGATATCAATTTTGAGATAACCCACAACTGAACATTTAAACCGACAACTAACATTCAAGATGGGCGTATATCCAGTTGTTAGCAAGAGTGATCTGGAGCATATGGCGGGTGCTGTGGGCTTCTGTAAGGCACTTCTCACTCTAGAAACAGCTCATCGCAGAGAAGCCAGTAATCGTGGAAGTTAGAGACAGGTGAGATGGGTTTATTTGAGAGGCGCGTTTCTAATGCATACGCGTACTCAGTGACGAGGCGTGAGTTGCGAGTGGCTAATAGGCTCAGACTCACATATCACATGCAGCGGTGATTTGTTCGAGGTGCGAAACTGGATCACAGAAAATACATACTCACACTCACCACAGTCTATATCTAATGAAAACGAGAAGAATGCCATATTTGTGGGTGATTTACTTTCGGTACACATACTCTCTCTTACAGCCACAGTTCTCTATAAACAGGATGAAATTCCGTGGGTGTGGTGTTCGGATGAAGAGCCCCGCTCATAACGCTCCTACAGATTACATATCTGACTTGATGGGTGCAGCGTCCTCATTGCCAGCATATTTTTATTTCCAAAGAGGAGAGAAGATAGACGGATGCTATCAACCCACGGAAACGCAGCTGAGAGAGTTTCTTGGTAAATCATTAAGCAATTAGAATGGCCAGAATGTGGAGAATCGATACATTGTATCGCAGTAACTAAAAACCGAATTGAGGAATAAATAGACTTAATGCACAGACTAAGCATGTGGATACTCATCTTCATACTGCAGATCACCCATGTAATGATCAATGAGATGGTGTTCGAGCGCATTCTTACTGGCGAAACCATGCTTGCACCGCGGGCAGTGGTATTTCTCTACAAAAGAGTGGTGCATGATCAGCTGCTCGTAAGTAAAATTCATTTCGCAGACGTTGCAGAAGTGAGTTTTGTCTGAGATGCAAGGGGGTAAACGCATTATTCCAACTCAGCACTCAGCAGCACTCACACTTATAATGGTTAGGTATCATGATGATGACAGATGGTTTGAATTTGCTATAAACAGCTTAATTGAGGCTGTATGACTCGGTCATTTATGACTCACCTATCTTGGCTTATCTTATCGAGAAAGAACGCCAGATTGTCAGTGTAAAATGCAATAGATAGGTTTTGATTGTGAAATTATGTACGCAAGCTTTGCTTAAGATCAATATCGCATCTACTACACTTGACACATCCTTTTCCATCTTTGCAGGAAATCCAAATCAAGCAATCTTGAATATAAATGGCATGAATATACTCCTTGCAATGCTCGTCATGGTGAACGGGGTCCATACCCAACGCTCGTTGATCTCTCCGACGCCTCTAGCGTCTGACATCTACAACGACCTGCTAAAGAATTATAGCGATGAGCAAATGTGCTCCACATAGCTCAAGCTTTCCCCATATTAATTGTACCTAAGCTGAGTCCGCTCTATCCGGTCGTCGGAGTGACATCATGCGTATATAATCAAGCTTGCCAAATGCGATCTTTTCATTCAAGCACTATTAACACAAAATAAGACACAAATGACTACGAACAACACACTCCGCTTTGGCGTTTTAGGCATCGGCAGAATGGGAATGAGACATGCCTTAAACGTACGTAGACCCCTACTAAATTATTCAACACACTCATACTATTCAGTACAGGTGGTGAAGGAGCCACGTGCTCAATTAGTAGCCGTGGCCGACCCACGCACGGAGGTCCTTGAAGCGTCTAGGGCCGTATTGGGTGAGCAGGTCAAGCGCTTCACAAGCGAGGAAAATGTCATCAACGATCCATCCATCCAAGCCATCTTGGTAGCTAGCGACACAACCCAACATCCGATTCTCGCTCTGAAGGCTATCAAGGCAGGTAAACATCTGTTGCTTGAAAAACCCATAGCCGTGAACCTGGACGATGCGCTACCAGTTGTCGAAGAGGCCAAAAAGAATCCGCATCTCAAGATTTTGGTGGGTATGTCTCGCCGTTTCGACGAAAGCTACAGAGAAGCATTCAACAGAGTGAAGGGCGGTGAGCTGGGTGATGTGTTTCACTACTATGGCGTCACCAATGACCAGTACAACGCTGAGATTGTTGATTTCTTTGTCGGGTATTCAAAGGTTAGCGGATCAATACTGGTCGATTGCGGGATTCACGATGTTGACTTGATGAGGTGGTACATGGGACCAAATGAGAAGGTCAAGAAGGTGTTTGCTGCAGGCTACAATGCAAGAATGCATGGATTAGCCGAGTCTAAGGATGCTGACAACTCAGTCGCTACTGTAGTCTTCGAAAGTGGCAAACTTGCCAACTTGTACCTCTCGAGAACTGCAATCCATGGACACGAATGCTGGGCGCAAATAACGGGCGAGAATGGAATGATCAAGGTCAACATTGACAGTGCCATAAACCGTGTCACTCTTGCAGATGAGCATGGATATCGCAAGCAAACAACGCAAGACTATTTCGATAGGTTCAGAGAGGCATTCTCGAACGAAATGAGGGAGTTCACCAGCGCTGTGCTCGACAATTCCCCTCTTCCGCTTGAAATTGACGACGCGTACATCGCAAGCAAAATCTGTGTAGGTCTGCAGATGGCCTTCAGATCAGGCGAACAGATCTATTTTGACAAAGATCAGTCACCAATCCCACCCAAAGGTATAGCAGCATCGAAGCTTTGATGGGATTCTTGTAGATAAATTGATGGATATTTCCTTAAAAACAGGTATACCAATTTAATTTAGTAGAATACAAAGCATTATCGTGCAAGTATTAGGTTCAGGTAAAAAAAATTCTATTGAGGGAATATATCTAATAGTCAACTTGACCGGCCTGGATTCTGTAGTATTCTGGTATCTCAGGCTGTTTTCCTTCCGCTATGAGAAGATATTCCATTCCTTCCGCTTTATGGGATCCTGAGACAATGTGAGACAAAATGAGATAAATTAGCTTCCACAAACCAATGTGACAATGTAAGAGCGTAGGCTCTGCTTCTCCAGCTTCAAAGCGCGTAACGAGGTAGGAGGGTGCATCAGGCATGGAAGATGGCGTGTTGAACGTGTCGACGTAAGCTGGATCCTCCCAGTTGATAGCATCAGGGTTGTGAGCATCGAAATCCGCCACATCAGTGTAGTTCCAGCTCATCAGCCCCAAAGTACCGCTACCAAGCAAGTGCCTGTGAAGCCCATGGAAATGCATCGGGTGAGGCGGTTGAGGAACTGTTCCATTAACGACAAACACCACGTCTACAACGCTACCGGCTGGGTAGTGAGCGGTTGATGACGAGCCAATGTATGACTCCAGATCGAAAAGTGCAGGTGTCTCAGCGGTCTGCTTTTCGGTGATATTGTACCGTTCAACTACAGCTCCCTCGTCTGACATACCCCAGTATAACGTCCCGTCGTATTGCAATGTGAAAATTAGCGTCTTGTCAGCTTTCTCGTGAGGTTTGGGTACATTTGGCGCATCGTATGCACGTAGTTGAGTTGATTGTATAACAGTCGCGTTCTCCTTAACCAATCCACCTCCGTAGTTAATAGTTGGCTTGGAATCAGGCAGCGCAGGAAGCCCTTCCTCCTTCACGTAGCGAACGTTGTTGTTATTACCATAGCTGATGATTGCGTGTGTTGCCAGAATCTGAGGTGCGTTCCAAACAGATACTCGCATTACATATTCGCCTGCTGTGTGTAATTTAAAAGCAACTCCCAGACGCTCTCCAATAACAAACTCAAAAGCATCGGCAGGCTCTGCAGACGGCATGCTGTGATATCTTCCGTCTTGAGAAAACAGATAAACTGGATGCTCATCGATTGAAACGATGTAAGACCAGTGACTAGCCGCGGAAACCATATGTAGGACGGCCCATTGCTCATTGCCATCGTCAACATACTCGAATTCAAACTTTGGAGTAGTCGTGTTGGTCTCCTCGCAGTTAAACCACACATCTGCATCGAGCTCTATATCGTCAGGCACTGCTGGAGTGCTTTCTGTAATGTTCGGACATCCTTTGGCGGTGATGTAGGAGCCATCAATCAGCCCATTTTTATTTTCGGATGCATACGTTCTCAGCTTATCCATAGCTGGGCAATTTCTGCGTCCATGGTTGTTAATGAGTACAGCGTCGTAACATAGTAATTCTGAATGCCACTCTTCAGACAATCGCTTCTGTTCAGTGCTGTTAAGCGTTGTGTAGTCAGCCAGCATGATAATCTGCGGATCTCTGTCTTGCTTTTCGAGTGACTCGATTGCGTTATTGTCGTTTGTGAGCTGATAGAAAGGCTTTGGACGATTGTCGTTTGGTCGGACGTAGACTGGAAGAGCTATACCATCTTGGTACTGCTCACGTGAGTGATCATGCAACCAATACATTCCATACTCCGCGTTCCATTGATACGTGAAATTTTCACCACTTCCAATATAGGTTTGAGTCACGCCTGGAACTCCATCTGACCATATTGTACCACTTTGAGTAATACCATGTGCGTGGAGAGTAGTATTTGTATGCGCATTATTTATGTAATCTATCTCCACCACGTCATCTTCGTCAACGACGATTGGTTCGGCGCCGTTGAACGGCCTGCCATTGATAGCGAACATTTCTCGTGGCTTCCCGCCATCTAAGCTTGTAACCATTTCAGTGACCTCGAGGGTGATCTTTTTGACACCCTGATTTGCATTCTTTTCGTGCATTGGGGGGCCGCCCGGCGAGTCACCCATGAGTCCACCCACACCTTTACTACTGAACAGCGCTAACAATGCTACTTCAGCCTTGAAAAACATCTTTTAGACGTGGTGTCGGAATTAATGAGAATAACTTAACAGCGCATCTCCGGAGCTTTTCATTACCGGGCCTTAAAAAATCAAAAACCAAGGAATTAAGTGAAAAGTACATTTGATATAATTAAGTGGAGTTATAACGTATTATATTTTGCTTTGCTGTGAACGTATAATTTTTCATAAAGCCCATTCTATTTAAGGCTATTTGTCATTTGTTATATTTAGCTGAGCTATGCACCAAGTGAGATCGTCGAAGGTGGGCGGGGGTGGCTCAGGATGCTGTGGTTTATTGCTCTGACGAATGCATTCGTCTTCGAAATTGATAAGCCGCAGCTTTCGCAATAGCGCTTCTATTTCTGTTGACTGGCATGGGTGGAAGTAGAGAATTGACTGGACGGCATCAGTCATTGATCCAGAGATGCGCAACGCACCGACTACATCTCTGTCGAGTTCGAAGATATCCAAGCAACGCAGGGCCTGCACGCTCAAGGCGCCAAAAATAACTGGTGTCTCCTTCAAAATGGCACGGAGATGGTTATTGTAAAGTAGTTCGTGACCCTTAAGCCAAGCTATCACCTGCTTCCTAGTAAAGTAACTTTTTGGGCCGATGAACTTCTTCGTCATGGCCTGTAGTTTTGCCGTTAAAATCAGCCGTATCATGAAGGCAATATTTCTTATCTGCCAGATCGGAATAATATTTCTACACGTGTGTTTGAACAATTCCATCTCGATGGTCTCAGCTGCCAGTATAATCTTGGTAGCTCTCGCATGGAATTCTAGCGGCTGAGCGCGCAATCTGATAGCCCCCAGGCAAAGAAGTTTCACTCTCTCCAGCAGAGCCGGCACAGTCCTCCTAGACCATGTCCTCTCGTGTGGACTCGGAAGTTTCGATATCCATTTCTCGGAAGAGAGGAAGATGCCGTAATTTGAGCTGTCTGCTATGTGCAGGGGCATGACGGGATGGAAAAGAGTTTGTTTCCATGCTTGGCTCAGCGATGCCCACACTGTCCGTCGCACCTCCTCCTTCTCTATCTCCTCGTCCGATGCGTCGTTGCCAGAGAAGCGCGTAATGACCCGTAAAACAAAACCGCCCGGTCGATCTTGAGTGTTTTCATTAGATTCTCGGATGATGTCGCATAGACACCCAGCCTGTTGAACGTATGTATGTATGTCTGTGTCGTCGCTACCGACATCTACTGTCCTAACGGGGATACCGTCGTCGTCAAACACCCAACTCACTTGATGAGCATCTATCGAAGTGAGAGCAAGCTTGCTGATAACAATATCGGCTATTATAATCGCTGAGCCTAGTTTTTGAGTGCTAAAAGTCTCATTGGGGAGGAATTCATAGTAGTGGAGGCATACAGCGGCCTGTGCGATACCCAGGGAGAATTTGGATGCGTTGACAGCTGTAATTAAATATGTGTGAGCACTGTCTGCGTAGTATGCCGCTTTGCCCTTAAGTATACCCGAGTCAGCTCTGTCAGACGCTCCCTGAACCGAATAAGACACTGCCAAAAGTGCGCATATCAGTGACGGCTCTAGGCTTGCCCTCTTTGAGGGTATATTGAGCTTCTTGTAGAGTGAGGGAAGGTGGAACAGCACAGCGATCAAATCGGATTTGCTAAACACCTTCCAGATCTCTGCTATAAGACCTTTCAAGCTCCCGCCAGTCTCAGAAAACAGAGTCGGCCAAAACGAGTACTGCTGGTAGTCTGTCGAGGGTGTCTTGAGGATGGAAGTCTTGCTTGACTGATGTGTTGCGAATTCGGGTAAACTCGTTATGTCAAAGGGCTTATTGAGAAGGGCAGTATCAGGAATTTTAAATTTCCTTTCAGATGGAGAAAGTTGTGGAATATACTCATCGCTCTCGTTGTCGCTGCTGTGATGTCGAACGAGCTGATTGGAGGAAGATGAAGAAGCGCTGCTGGCTGGGGTGTGATTCGAGGCACTCTGCTTTGATCGCCTGGATGATCGCGGCCTTTCGTGAGCATCGTCTTCGCTGTCTGGGGAGATTCCGTGTGGTTTGTAAGCTTTCCTTGGTTTCTTATCAGCGCCTCGAGTAGGACTGGAGGTGGTGGTCAGTGGGAGTAAAATCTAGCATTTTCGGGACTAACCGATCTTCTTCAATGCCAACGCATTGGTAATTCTTGATTACACAATTCCTGCACCTATCGCTGTTGTCGAGGATTACGCACTTGGTTTTTGACTTGCGGCAGCTCTGACAAGCTCTAATAGATCTCCTTTTGTTGCGCTTGGGTTTCATGAAGTTGGAAGTTAAAGGGATGAAATTACCCGAGCGGCTGGGGATCGTCTGGCATGCGCATAAAGACTTTTCAAGGAGGAATCGGTGGTTCTTCTGGGTTTTTGGTGATGTTTTGATATAGCACAGTCTTTAAGGTGTTTATCTGCAAATTAATCCGAGCACTTCATCGATCATGCAATTACTTGAGATAAATAATCGAGAGAAATATTGGAGCCGAGCGAGATGAAGATATTAAATATAGTAACATCTATGCAGATTGCTTCCCCGGACTTATTTGTTTTCGTACCTTCGATTTGTAATAAATAAATGTATCACTCGTGTGCCTGATTCAGCCTGTGTGTGCAAAGGGTCTTGAGTTCTTAGCGGATGCAAAGTTGATATCAATTTATATGCATTATATAGTCAAGACAAGATGAAGCGATTTCACATACTCAATAGTCTTACTGAATTAATCGTTTGAAGTGCTTGAGCTGTGATGCAAATGACCTGGATTCGTGCTGGCCACCGACCTTTTCGAGTGTTGTCACTGTCTTCGATTTAAAGACCTTATAGCTTGCATTTACGTTATCTTTACCACTTTTATATGCCACAACAACAATTTGTAGTGGTAATGAAGCTAAAAGCAATTCAATAAAAACCTTAAGATCATCGTCTTGATGTTCCAGAAAGCGCACTGCCAGCACCTTCAAATTTGGATATCTATCGAGAAGCGCATCAAACTAAAATTTTGTTGGCCTGATTTCATTAGGATCTTTCAAGACAAGGGTGAGCTCTTCAACTCTGTCATTCGAGAGCATATAGCTTATCAAATTATCAGTGTTCCTCATGCGATAACCATTGTAAGAATGGTATCTTTCACTTATTGCGGAGCAATCTACGAGCAATGATTGGAGTTTCGACATTTTCGAAACTGCGAAACCTAATTCAGATACTGCTGATAGGTAGTTTGCGTCACTCAGAAAGTTGAAGTTAATCTGGAGGTGCTCGGTGAAATTTCTCATTCTAGAGGAACTTAAAGCCTTGCGATGAAATTGGACATCAAAGTCTTGCTTGCCAGAAGTAATCATCCATTCTCTGTAATAGTTTCGTCCTCCAAAATCAGCCGGGATAGAGGCAAACTTTTTGCAAACAAGGAACATGGTCCTCACGTCTTTCACCGATAGTTTGGGATAGACGATCCAACGGATGTCGTAAGGAAGCGCTGTGAAAATGAACTATTTGTCATTTGAAGTGTATTGGGCGTTCAAGACAAGGAATACAAATAAACATAAATGACTCACAAGTAAGAGAATCGTTTTACAAACATCTCATTCAACACCCTGCTTAATCTCTTAGAATCGGATATGAATAAATTACAACTATCAGCCCCCACCGCCACCCGCCACAGCGCCAGACGCGATGCCTGCCTGCGTATCCTTATCTATTCGTATCATAATGACTATCGCCATGAAAATTGCGGTGAGATCGAGTTGGTCGTGTCCAACAGCAAATAATCTCAAGGCGCCTGCTTTCCTGTATGAATACGACGTAGGTTCATAAGTCGCAATAATTGTATTGTTGAGCAGCTCCGTAACGACAAAGCTCATCATTGTTTTCGATCTCCTCTTTGCGACGCATTTAAGCCCACTCGGGAGAGTGAAGAAGCGCTTTGATGACCACATGGCAGACCAGAAGCTGTGACTATCTACAGCAATAGCGCGCTCGCCTAATCCATTAGCTATCAACATGATTCAAAGCGTCTCACAATACACACCCACCGATGAAGATGTCATAGTTGGTCCAGCTCAGCTTCTTCGTCATTGAAGTTGCGATAACCTGTTGCTGCGGCTCTGTACGCAACACAATCTTGCTGGACCAAATGGACATTTTCACAAAAAATATCGGTGGGGAATCCATCGCAGCAGTGAGTGAACTACCCGGGAATATCTGGAATGAGCTGCTGCCCTTATTTCTAAATGCATATATACCTTGCTCTTCTAGCATGTGGAGGATGGTTGTGGTTTTGTTGTGACCGTTTAAGACAGTGACTCTGCAGCGGTAACCAAGAAATGCATCTGATAAATTCTACAAGTCTATACCCAAATACAACACCAATCAACGCCAACTAGAGAAGTCTACGAGCAAGCAGAGATGTGCAGCCGAAGATGATAGCAGCAGTGCACCACTTCTTAATCTTGTCTTGATTAGCAGAAATTTTACGCACAGCGAGCATCGCCCTTTTGATGAATAACAATCTAGCTTTAACTTTTTTCAGTCCATGCAGGGCAATATCAGGGTAAGGAGCCAGTCTGTTATAAGCGTGTGAGTACAGCACCATAACCATATCCCATACTCACACTAAAGCGCCATCTATAACAACCACGCTCTCTAACGAGGACTGTATCGTCGCAGCAACGAGAATAGCATGCCTCCGTGAAATCTTATCTGATACGCCGCTGAGCGCGTATGGTTTGCCCCTACTCAACAAAACCTGATCCGCTAAAGTGGGGTTGATGATGTTTGCTCTCCAGTTCTCTGTTTTGCCTGAAGAATCCAAACCCTGAGGATTAGAGTAATTCTGTTGGACAGGTGAGCATTTTCAAACCACACCGCAGCTAAACCCACCGACTCAATAGTAGATTTGAGGATAGGCGTCTGGTCGGCAATATCACCCGCATCGCCGTCAATGACAAATACTTTATCGGCGGAAGGGTTTTTCCTGAAAGCATTGGCGCCATAGTGGATTGCAAACATCTGGCCGTACATGTTCACCTGCACGCCCGTCATATCAGGCCGGACGTCTGATAATGTCGTTAGCGGTGGAGTGAGGGGAACAAAGCCGGTGCGCACTAGTGGGTGTCTTGTTTTCAGGGCTAAACCAGTCTTGGACATCCGCGCGTATCGCGTTCGCAACGATAATGTCTACATTGCCGAGCAATTCAATCGCCAGGCTGAAAAAGGCTTCGACTTGTAGGTGGTCGCCGACATAGAGTTGGTGGGTACTGAGGTTAGCAATACCTTGCAATTTCTGCGCTGCCTCTGTGCTATCTACACCAACAAGCACTTTTGCACTAAAGTCACATTCATTCAGCCTGAGGGAGCTGCTGATAGACACACCCACCCGTTCTGCGCGAACATGATCGCAGCATCTGCGTCTTTAGGCGCTGTGAATACGACGCCCTTGTTTTTTACTGATTTCAACAAAGTTTGATAGTCTCCAGATGACATGGGGGTGAGAGCAGAAGCGTGTTAGTAGCCGGTAGCTATTGCTTTCAATTATCAAATTATGTCTATTCTATATTCTTTCTACATCTATGAATCTATATCTAAACAATTGCACGTCTAACTGCGAGCATAATTCGACCGTTTCCTGATTGACAGTCCATATCTGTAGAAAATAATTGGAAACGGCATCATTAGCACCCCGATACACGCGAGCAGTGTCCCACTCCAGCTGATCGACAGGCGATCAAACATCTTGATTGCGAAGAGGGGGAAAACACTACCGAACACAGACCTCACGACGGTGTTTGCAGCCAGCGCACTTGCCGCGTACAAAGTATATGCGTCTGAAATGTACGACAGGAGCGAGATGAAGCAGAGCACGACACCCGCTCCAATCGGCACGCCTGCCGCGCAAGGGGCTAACCAATGGGTCCGTCCGGCCGTCCACGCGAACCAGAACAGCCCAATCGAGAAACAGGGCCCACCAACAAGAATAGCAGGCAAAAAACGTATCTCGGGCGCTGGTCGCTCACCCGTCTCCTTCATCGTCTGCTTTGCTATTCGCATATACCGCATGTCAAAGATCAAGTTGGTGATGTACGAGATAAACAGCCCGATCGCGACAGAGCAGAACGTGAGACCAGTCTTCCACGTTGTGAAGCCGTAGCTTCCTTTAAAAACGTACGGAAACATTTCGAACGAGAGATAAAGCACACCGTAAACCTGCGAGAAGTAAGCAAACATCCCTAAGAAACTTCCTCGCACCCACCACACCAATGTAAAGAGATGTCATAATCATGATGAGCTCCTGGCTGAGCATTTTGAACGGCCGGTTGAATGCAATCGACAGCTGTTCCTTGAAAGGCGGCGAATTGAGCTCGCTGAAGGTATGATAACGATTATCATGCGTACTCTTCCGCAGCTTCACTGCCTTCTTCTTCAAAATCACCTGCGCCATTGTCTCGGGATAGGTGAGACCTACGCCGAGGAAACACACGCCGCCGAAGATCATCTGCGCCCAGTATACCCACTTGTAATCGCTAGCATAGTCGACGATGAATCCCGACGCTATTGGACCCGCTACAGGGCCAGCGAATGGGCAGAGACTGCAACAATCAGCAAATTTTCACACCCTCACTTATCCAACTCCACTCACCTGTACAGCGCCATAGGACGACCACGCCGGACCGGATCCCATAGGTCAGCGAGCACTCCACCAGATGTCACCATGCTCGCAGCAGCGCAGCAACCAGCCAGGAAGCGGCACACGAGGAGACACGCCATGTTCGGTGCGAGTGCGCAGGGTATAGTGAATATGACGAACAGAAAAAGCGAAGACATGAAGGTGACCTTCCGGCCGACGAGCTCATTCAACGGCGACCAAAAGAACGGCCCCACTATGTATCCGACGAGGAAAAGAGATACTGTGAGGATAACCACTTCCTGTGACTTACCGTACTCCTCTTCAATGAGCGAGTACGCACTAGATAAAACCGAACTAGCAAATGTCGCATTAAGGATCTGGCATCCGGAGAGGATTGTTAGATACCACTTGTAGCCGACGCTCAAGTTCTTCGGGTCATCTCGCTCATCCATCTCAACTAGAAATTTATCCCGCTCCGCCTTCTCCACTTCTTTGTCCAGCCGTTCGTGCGAACCCTTGAAGTATCCCATGCCTAGCTGCTTAGCCTCCATCTCGCTCTCCACTTGATGAGGCTCCTTTGCGTCTTTCGTATCTGCGGTCTTGTCATTACCCCGGTTATCCTTGTCTGCGTCCGTGTCGATCTCATCGACTACTATAGTGTTCGCCGAGCTCATTTGTGTGTGTTTGTGTAATGTTCTGGCTATGCAGCGATGTACTATGGCGCTCTGTTCACTCGTGCGAAAACAAGAAGCCTCAAATTTACCCGGACTCCGGCTCGATCTGAAATAGATACCCGCGGAGAATCACAGCGAACTGAGATCTAAAGATAGAATTAGTCGCGCCGAATGACGCATATTACTTAGCGTCTTTTTCAAGTTCAGCTTCATACTTTATGCATATTCATGCCATAGCCATGATGTTGGCAATTTGCGAGATGGAATATGATGGTGATAAGGTGATAAGGCAGTACGAATGTTAAATCCACAAACATGCACACTGTTACTTTCTCAAACGCGCGTCCTTGTTTCAGTCAGGCACACCAACGAGACACCCTAAATTAGGTTTTATAAATTTACAAAATGAGTCGTCGTAGCCAGCTTATTTTCCTTCCGGCGGTGGTGGAAAAGGCTGATCTGGGAATGGTACATTGGGCATGCTCATTGGAGGCAAAGAGGGGTGTGCCTGTGAATGTGCCTGTGGGTGATCGTATTGTGGAGATGCTTGCGATGCTTGCGCCTGACTATATCCTTGTGGTAGAGGCGATGGTCCAGCGAGTACAGATGGTGTCATTCCTGGTCCGATTTGAGGTGGTGTGGCTTTAGCGCGCTTGGATGAATTAGACGAAGGCGAAAGTGAGAGATTTGTACGCTTCTTATTAGTGTTGGCTATCAACTCTCCCTCCTTGTGGTCAGCTGGGTATGCCGATGGGTGGGCGTGCTTGCCCTCGTAAAGCCCTGCCTCCTTTAGTGTGAGCGAGATAAGCGTTTGGCATCTCCTCGATATCTCAGTTGGTGTTCTAGACTTAAAAAACCAGTCCATTCTAAACGCTGGATGCTCCAATATATCCCGCTTGATTTTATCGTATGTGTCGTCCGAGCTGAGGCCATGATGGGCGAGTTTGACGAGTAGGAATCTATCCTCATCTTCTGTGTATTGCTTGCCCTGTGCTTTGTCAGTGTGTCAGTCTCCACTACATCCCCCACTCACCCTTTGTTGCGGACCATAAGGAATATTCAGCATCTGCAACGGATATCTACACCCGTTGACCTTGGCCTTGATTGCGCGTGTCTTGGTGGCGACACTCTCGAGCGTTTTCTCACCCTCCTCAATACGCTGAATCATTCTCTGGTGATCTTGTAATTCTGGGTAGCGCTTCCACCATACATCCAGATACTCTTTAACTTCCTCTTCCGTCTTTCCATCTCCAACGACGCCTTTTATTCCCTTCAAGTCATTCCTACCGTGCTGCTCCATTCCTCTTACCACAGCTTGAAACTCCCTACGAGTCCAGGTTGTAAATCCTTGGTGGCTCATAGCTTCCATATCTTTAATTTCTTCTTCACTGAGCGGCGTCGCACTGTCAATATCATCCTGCTCCTTCTTTGCATCCACTTTAGCTTGCTCGACGAGCTCTGGGTTTTCTTCCGCCTTCTTAGGATCCACATGGCGCGGTATAGCTTCCCAGCCATCCTCCTTTTTCTTATAGTTGTCATCCCGTCTCGCGAGCTCGAGGAGTCTCGTTGGGAAAAAGTGGTAGTCTTGGAATTTGTGCGTTGCTGGTGGTGGCTTGTTTGAGCGAGTTCGTCCTTGAGGATTAGGTTTCATTGCACCCTTGTAGTAATCGTCGATCGAGTAATTTTGTTTACGCTCTCTCTTACCTGGTTCGATCCAAAGTGGTTGTTTTGCTTTTGGATTGACACCAGTAAAGTTAATCTCTGACTTAAAATTGTTGAGATCCTCAAGGTTGAGATCTTCATACTTGGATGCCATATTTGCCGTCTTGGACTCACCCGTCTTGATAATCTCATCAATGTCATTGTCAACTATCTCCCTTTTCTGATTGTTGATAATCTTTTCAGCACCATGTTGAATCATGTCTGTCAACTCATCCTTGCCTGCATTCTTCTGTTGTGTTTGACGACCTTGCTGAATTACAAGCTGGTCAAGACGCAACTTTTGTGCAGCACGCTCTAAAATACGCTCTTCGACTGCATCTTCTGTCACAAATCTAAACACAAACACCTGCTTCTTTTGCCCTATTCTGTGTGCTCTATCCATAGCTTGTAAATCCGCTTGAGGGTTCCAGTCACTGTCGTAAAGCACGACAATGTCAGCCGTGTTGAGCGTAATACCTAATCCACCAGCTCTAGTGGTAAGCAAGAAAATATATTTCTCCGATCCTTCCTTGTTGTATTCATCGATGGCAGAGATACGATCATCGTGAGAAGTTTGACCGTCAATTCTGCAATACTGGTAGTCTCTGAACATACAATAGTCCTCAAGAATGTCCAAAACTCTCGACATTTGAGAGAAAATGAGAACTCTGGATCCCTTCGCCTTCATTGACTTGAGGAGCTTATCGAGAATGAGCATCTTTCCAGAGTTAAATACGAGATGTTCGTCGGTTGTGTATGGTGGACCTGGCTCTGCACCATCGAAGAGATAAGGATGATTGCAGCATTTGCGCAATTGCATGACAATGTTGAGGAGTCTTGTCTTGCCCTCTTTCTTACTAGATCCCATACCATTAACCAAATCAATGTCCTTCTCGATAATACCCTTGTACCACTTCCTTTGCATGTCAGTCAAGCCTACGTACAAATTGATTTCCTTCTTTGGTAAGAGAGATTTCTCAACATCAGCTTTAACTCTACGGAGCAAGAATGGTCTCAAGACTTTGTGCAATTGCTTGACAACTTCGTCACTGTTACCACCTTCCTGGTTGTTGGTGAACCAAGCATCAAAGTCTTCCGAAGAGGAAAAGACATCCGGAAGCAAGAAATTTAGCAAAGCCCAGAGCTCCATAAGGTTATTTTGAAGAGGTGTACCGGTAATGAGAAGGCGATTGCGAGAGTTGAAAATTCTGACTATCTGCGAAAGCAAAGAGTTGGCATTTTTGATACGGTGAGCCTCATCGATGATGATGTACTCCCAACTGAGTCTCTTAATAGCTGACTTCTCACGAAGACAGATCTCATACGACGAAATGAGAACGTCGAAATCTCCAGGCAAGATATGCTCCTTGACGAGTTTCTCGCGCTCTTCCTTAGTGCCTTGAAGTACAACGACCTTGAAATCTGGGCACCACTTAGAAAACTCTCTTGCCCAGTTGTCAAGTGTTGATTTAGGTACACAGACAAGGTGGTATCCTGATATGTCTTTGAAGTGTTTGAGGAAGGCTAGGAATGATATTGTTTGAAGTGTTTTACCGAGACCCTGAGTGATTTGAGCGGAGTTTCAAGTGTATTAAACGCAACTTACCATTTCATCTGCAAGAATACCGTTGATACCATTGTGATGCAATCCAATCATCCAATTCAAACCCTGAACCTGGTAATCACGCATTGTACAATTCTGGATGACTGTGTCGTGTGTGAGGTTAGGCTAGATTTGTGACGCGTCATACTCACACGCCGGTGTCTCTGTGAAGGCAAACGGCTCATCCTCTTCATCCTGCAACAACTCCTCGTCTTCCTCCTTTTCAGTCTTTCTCCTGCTCTGATTCTTTTTTGCCTTCTTTTTCCCTGTTTGGACTTCAGACTGCTCAATCATAGCCCTGAAAGCTGGATCGCGTTCTTTCTGTATGTTCTAATGAGCACCACGCATCACTTGGCATGGAAAACTCACTCTGCGATCAATAAAGTGTTTAAATAGATCAGTCTGACCAATCAAATACGAGAAACGCTTAACAGAATCGATATTCTTGGACTTTTCAATCTCATCCTTCTTAACCTTGTGTTTGGATTTACGCGCTGGACGTTTGTTATCTTTAGCGGGTGCATGAGCGGGTGCCGGGGCGATTGACTTGATCACTTGGCCATCACTGTCGTACTCCTCGTCCAATTCCTCTTCGTCGTCATCGTCTTGGTCTTGGAGCTCATCTTTGTCCTCGTCAGCGGAAATCTGTGCGCTGTCTGCGCTATCTGCGCTACCGCCTTTCGGTGACGGCACTTTGGAGTTAATATTCGATATCGCAGCGCTGGGTGGAATCGTATCAGAGAGCATCGACTCTTCTCGTGAATTAGCTTTGTCCTGTGAATATATTAGCCCGAGCAGCCACGTCTCGTGGTGTCGCTTACTGTCATTTATATCTCAATTCACTCCAATAGTGATCGTTGGGCTGTAAGAACTGATTCGCGTTGCGGGTTGCGTGTTAAGGGCGGCCAATTTTGACTCAATTTGAGCGGGATAATTGGGATATTATGGGTGATCAGGGTTAACAGGATTAAGCAGTGGTAATGTGCCATACATCCCTTTCTCTGCCGACGTGCAGGCTGCGTAGATCTTTGTGGCCAAACAGCGTGTGCTGTCAGTAGGCGCACCAAGGAGAAACCACAAAACCCTTTTTATAATCTATAAAATGCAATTATTAAGTACAACAAATCAGTCACTTCAGACACTTAATAGCACATCAGTGCTGTCGTGCCTGTATCGCCAATCTCAAACTATCAAACATTGGCTGATCTAAGCCTTTATCCTGTGTGAGCGTAATTTTGTACGCTTCGGCCATCTGCTCGTGTGTCTTGGCCTGCGAAAGGGCCTGGTTGAGATTAGAGCGATCTTTTTTCTTGATATCGCCGTACTTTGCGAAAGGCGTGAGTTGGCCAGTGCAGAACTTGGAAGCGGGGAAGAGATGATCGAGGGCGTGTGCCTGGTGGATGGAGGCGTAAGAGGTGTATTTGATGTTTAACTGCACTAATGCTATCTCCACTCACAAGCTGCAACCAATAAGCGCCGAGTTTTACAGGGCCACCTCTATTGAAACACGAAGGATTACCTTCGGCTCCCCTGGCGATCATCACGGCATTAACCCCAGTGCGAGACATAATTTCTTGTGCGTCCTTGTGAGTGTTTCCATCGCCATTGCATATGACAGCCACATCGGGTCTCATTTTCTCGATAGCTTCGCGCACCTCCGCCAGTCTGTCGTGCTGGGCAGGCTCGCTCGGGCGCATAGACTTGGTGCGGCAGTGGATCGTGATAGCTTTGATGGGTGTGGAGCAGATGCGCTCGACGAGCTCTATAGTATCCTGCTGTGTGCCTAGCAAGCGTATCTTGCAACTAATGGATTTATGTGGGAGTGCCTCACACAGTGCATTCAGTATAGCCACCAGGTTATCCGTGTTGGTGAGCAGAGCTGCGCCCATACCGGCATGTACCGAGAAATGCTTCGGACAGCCACAATTGAGATCTATGCCTGCGACATCCCCCGCGACTGTCTGTGCCGCCTGCACAGCTAGCTGCGGAGACGATGAGCCGATTTGGTAAATAACGTGGGGGCGCTCGAGTGGGTGGGTGGACCAGATGGGCTTGTTCTCTGTGGGTTTTATATAGTCGATGACGCCTGTCGACGCTGGATGGATTGTAGTGTTAGATTGTAGCCATTAGATACGCAATCAAACTGACTATTGTACACCCGCTGCGAATCAATTATCGCTCGGTCTATCACTTCAGGCGTCCACACCAGCTTCGCGCCGTATTCGAGGCTGATGAGTCGTGTTGGCACTGCAGCGCTGTGAGATGGGGTGTGGCGCGTCGAATAGCAGCCACCCACATGCACCACTCCTAACCATTGGCGCCAAATGCAATCCATTCGCGTAGTCAACCTCCTCCAAGGGAATGCCCTCAACTTTGGTCTTCTTCGCTGGCGGTTCTTGGAGTTTTGCTGTTTTGGGTGATGGAGAGCGGGAGTGTGGTAGTACTTGAGTCATGGCTGAGCTGATACGATTCACAGCCCCGCGAATGCTCATCAAGTGGCGGTACCAAGCGCACAAAATATACACCAAGATTGCAGGGCAGTTTTTAAATAACAACAGTCTATAAAAAGTGGAAAAAACCTTTAGTCGTTCTAGCACTCCTGGCTCAGTTTTAAACAGCTAATTGAACAGCTTCCACACAACCGCAACAGCGCCAGCTGCAATGGCGGCGATGCTCAGATAGCGCTTGTACGCGTCTCTCTGCAACGCCTTTTTAAGCTTAAGACCGATAACAAATCTGCTCATAAACTGGTCGACTACCTTGCTCTTGATGGACGGGTTCGGCAGTTCCCTGTCTTGTCAGTAGGGAGAGAGTGAAAAGCACCGCTACCCACCAAAGACCGTGCTCATCAATAACCCAAGCCTGGTCGGTGGCTTCAGTTGCGGTGGCGAGGATGAACGCTTGGGTGATTGCGTGTATTGGAGCGAGCGGGATGCCCTTCAAGACCAATCTGGCGGCTTTATCGAGAATGTTAGTGTCAGCAAACCAAGGCTGTGATTGGAGGTCAATCAATGTCCATGCACCATGCACCAACCCACATTGATGCAGTTGCATCTGAATCCCTCTGCAACGCCCTGGATAGCGAGAGACTGGGACAGACTCAACACTGCAGCCTTGCTAGCCGAATAGGGCATGCCTACGGATGGCATAGCTTGGAAACTAGCCATTGAGCCAGTGAGAATCAGGCATTTCTCCGAAGCCTTGGCTGTAGTGTTTTCCCTAAAGAATCTTACTGCCAGATGCGAAGTGTAGAGCACACCGACAAAATTCACATCAATCACCTTCATATCCGGTCTCACGTTAGCCGGTACTTTAGAGCTCATGAAGTCTCCGCCAGGATTGATGCCAGCGTTAGCGCAAACAACGTCGATCCTTCCGAATTTCTCCTGAGTCTTGAAGAACAAGTCGTACAGTTCGTCGTACTTGGTTACGTTTACCGTACAAGTGAAGAGATTTCCAGCGAATCCAGTAGCTTCACATTCACTAGCGAGTGTCTTGAGTGTATCGTGATTTATATCGCCCGCTGCGACTTTAGCGCTGAAGTGCGTAGTGCATCTGTCAGCGCACTGCACGCCACGGCCACGCAGCCAACCCACCCAAGTTTGAGATACTCGAGTGTCGCCAGACGCCCGATCCCCGATGCGGCGCCTGTGATGAGCACCACCCTGTCCTTGACGCCGCGTGCGAGATCCGCGTAGCTGGAATTATATGCGTGTGCGATCTCCATTTGTGCTGCACTCGCCGTACCGAACAAGAGAGAAGTGGGCAATGCTCGGTTATTAAAATTGCAACGGCCAGTACAGCGAAATCCCAATGTGCCGCTGTGCCGCTGTGCCGTTGCTTACCCTGACACGCTGTCTACAACTGGCATGCAGATGCAGCAGCACGAACCATTCTGCAGATAAGCACGTGGCCGTAGAGATGGTTAATAGTGGGGAGCTCTACTACTTTCACAGCAATCCCAAGCCTTTGCAAACCCCCTGCAGCTATTTTGGGGCTATTTGGGCTATGCGGGAGAAATGCGGCAGAGCAGTACAAGCGCACAGAAAATCGCGCGAGGCAGTACGAATGGGAAATACTGTGCCATGGGAGGTAAATCACTCGTGCATTTCCAATTCCTCTCAGCAACTCGCTTCATCTCATACGACCAACACAATGCTCCGAGCACGCGCACACACCCACGCCCACGCACTCAGAAACGCACTTGCGGCTACGAAGCCAGCCCGCGTATCGGCAGCCCGCCTTTTCTCGAACGACGCCGGCGCGCACGACCCGCAAGGCTATCTCAACGTGAGTGCGGGGCTCCCCACGCTCGCACGCGCTTACATCCCAGTCCTTTCTCCACGGCAGCCAGACAGCGAAAGAGGAGGGCGAGAAGGCCGAGTCTGTCGGCCACAGCAGATCCGTCGGCCGCAACAAATACATACACGAGATACAGAGTGCGTGGTCGTGATGACGTCACCGCGCCTCAGCTGACACGCGCAGGGCACCACGTCAAGCCGTCCAAGGTGCACGAGTATGTAGCAGCAGTGTGCGTTATTTGGATAGCGTCCTTAGAATCCCTCTCACATAGCACAGCCAGGACTACTACCTCGCGCTCGTCGGGGATAAAGCGAACCACCTCAAACTCACAGGCAGCTGGGAGGTCAAGTACGGCGAGCAAGACACCTTCATCCACATTCTCGAATACGATGGGTTTAAGGGTTTGGATGATACACTTGCGCTCATCAGAAAGACGAATGTGAGTGGCGGGACAGAGCGATGACTCACCACTGACCTCACCACAGGCAGACGCTATATTCAATACCCGCGTCAGACCACTCATCAACCACAGGACATCAGAGTTGTCGCAGGAGTTCGCCTTCTTCCCCTCGTCCCCACCGCACTCGTCGGGAGGCATATTCGAGCTGCGCAGGTACCAGCTCAAGCCTGGCACGCTGCTGCAATGGGAGTCTTTCTGGCGTAAGGGTCTGGAAGCCAGACGTCAGTTTGTTACGGTATGTTGTTTATTTTTCATCTACCTGTCTCACATCTTCCAATCAGCCCGTCGGAGCCTGGTTCTCCCAAGTGGGCCAACTGCACAATGTCACGCACATGTGGCAGTATCCTGACTTTGAAGCGCGTAAGCGCACGCGTGAGCAGGCGTGGTCTGTCGACGGGTGGGCGTACACTGTGTCGGAGGTGTGTTTTGCTCTTTACCTAATCACCACGTGCCTTCCTAACACACCTCATAGACTGTTAAACTTTGCGATAATATGCACACTTCTGTCCTCGAACCTTTGCCATTCTCGCCTCTCAAGTAATACAAATAAATCTTCATGTATCAATATATTCATCTTTTACCAAAGTAAGACCAGAATAGAAGCCAAGGAGGGAATTGTAAGAGGGTTTAGTGGGGTGGAAAGAAAAAGTCAAAAGATAGTAAGCCTTTAAGGATAGAAAGATTAAGTTAATGCTGCAAAGTTATTGGGAAATGCTATCATGTCTGCTGTGGCTTGTTAAACGGTGAAGGACGAATCACTCGCCTGTTCTGTTCCAGGTCCGTTGGCGTTGAGGAATTGATCACCATCCTGGGAGATGTGATGGAAGTCTGACGAGAAATGTAAGCCAGCGCAAGTACGCCTACACCAACTCACCAAGGATTTCAGAGTACATCATTACTTTCCAGGTATCGATTGGCAGATCAGCATCGTTGAAGCTCCAGTCAAACTGCTCAGCAGCGACAGGCTCATCATTGGGATCGTGGTATGGTGCCAAATAAGGATGAGCCAGTGCTTGTGAAGCAGTGATCCTAGTTCGTGGATCGAACGAGAGCATCTTTTCCACCAAATCGAGCGCTAGTGGGTCGTTTGTCTTAAATTTTTCATTGAATGGAATCCTAGGCTTTTTAGGCAAGCTTTGAACGAATCGGAGTGTCTGAGAGCAAGTCTGAGTGGATAAAAAGAAAATGACTGACGCCACTCACATTCTCCGAGCAAATAGTCTGGATGACGTCGTCAGGTGGAGTGCCCAACAACTCCGTGATGATGGAAAACTGGTTGACGTCTACGACAAAGTTAATTTCACACCAAATCCACTATTCACGCGATAAACTCACGGTCTTTACCAGGAAACAGGGGCTTTCCTTCAAGCATCTCAGCGAAGATGCAGCCGGTAGACCAGATGTCGACTAGGATTGAGAGTGTTAGAGGGGAGGAGGTGTGAGCTAACAAATACGACATACCAGCAACATCGTACTTCTGCCACGTGAGCATGATCTCAGGTGCGCGATAATAGCGTGTAGAGACGTAACCAGTCATCTGAGGATCCTGAATGCGGGCTAGACCAAAGTCGCAGATCTGAGCGGGAGTGGAGCTGTTAGAGTGGAATTGTGCAGGTAAAGTCCACTACAAACCTTCAAATCGCAGTTCTCGTTGACAAGTATGTTCGATGGCTTCAGATCGCGGTGGACGACGCCCGCCGAATGAACATACTTGAGGCCTCGAAGGATTTGGTATAGGAAGTACTGGATGAATTGCTTCTCGAGAGGTCTCGCGGTGAGGAGACGGTGGAGATCAGTGCCAAGCAGCTCAGTAACAAAGTATATGTCCTCTGAAGGGCTGATAAAGATATCTGAGAGGCTAATGATGTTCTCGTGCCTGATATGCTTCAGGAGCTTCAACTCGCGATAAGTGCGCTTGCTGAGGACCGGAGTAGAGAAAGGCTTCATGATTTTCTTGATTGCAACCGGGCTCGACGTGAGCTGGTCTTTTGCCGAGCTGTTTTCGTTAGATTTGCGGGTTGAGCCGGGGCAGCAAGCCGGGAAATGAACCCACCAGACCAAACCAAAGGCGCCTAGTACGATTAGAGAGAGCTTTATTGTAATTCACGGACTCACCCATGCCCACCGGCTCCAAGTTGACATAGCGGCTTGTAATTTGGAAGAGTGTACCGAAGATGCTAGCGTTGACCTGCGAAATGTGCGTATGAGACGGCTGCGAGAATTGCCGACCAAAAACCTACGAAATCCGCCATCAATTCTTTCACGTTTTCTCACCGTTCGCTTTCAACGCCCAACACTCAACTCGAAATGGTAACCAACACAGAAAATTCACCCACGCAGCTCACACGCTGCCCAGTTCCTGACGCGCTCTGAATACGACCGCGGTGTTTCCACCTTCTCACCAGAGGGACGTCTCTATCAAGGTGAGTATGGCTGACGTGGGCTGTTTCTGTATTTCTAACCAACGGCTTAGTTGAATACGCAATTGAAGCTATAAAAGTTGGTTTTCAACCTCCAAACCAGCCCCGCTAATCCCCCTTCCAGCTTGGCTCTACTGCTGTCGGTGTAGCCACTCCTCACGGTGTCGTTCTCGGCGTTGAGAAGCGCAGCCAGTCACCTCTCCTTTTATCCACTTCTATCGAGAAAATACTCACCATCGACTCTCACATTGGCTGCGCCATGTCTGGTTTGACCGCTGATGCACGCACAATGGTCGATCACGCGCGCGTCGTAGGCCAGAACCACCGCTTTTCGTACGACGAGCCTCTTCTCGTCGAGAGCTGCTCCCAGAGCGTTTGCGACCTCGCTCTCAGATTCGGTGAAGGTGTCGATGAGCAAGACGACGACGAACAAATGATGTCACGTCCTTTCGGTGTTAGTTTGCTCCTCGCTGGTATCGACGAGCGCGGCCCTCAGCTATACCACACTGATCCTTCAGGTACTTTCATGCGCTACGACGCTAAGGCTATCGGTTCTGGTAGCGAGGCTGCTCAGTCTGAACTCCTCGATAAATACCACAAGAATCTTTCCCTAGAGGACGCTCAAGTGTTGGTCCTCGGTGTGCTCAAGCAGGTTATGGAGGAAAGGCTCGATGAGCACAACGTACAGCTCGCTCAAGTCACACAGGAAGAAAGCTTTCGTATACTGCCTATAAACCAACTCCAAAATGCAATCTCCAGGCTACCAAACCAACAACCAACACAGGAGCCCCAGCAGTGATGTATCAATTGTATAGCATTAGCAGACAAAAGAGAAGTAAGCAAATTAGTATATCCCAGTGTGATGGTAATTATGGTAGTTATGATACTGATAGTAGTCTTGGTATTGAGAGTCGTCATAATAATAACAGTCGCAATTTGCTGCGTTTAGATCTGTAAATTCGTCGTATGGTGAAACGATGGTATCTTTGAAAGAGAAAGTGTCACTGAGGAAAGGTGAGCCGAGTTCTCCTTGGTTGTTGGTATTAGTGGTGGTATAAGTGCTTGATGTGCTCTCACTCCCGGGTGTGCCTTTGGTGCCCTTGCTCCTCTCATCAGTACTGCACGTACAAGTTTCAAGAAATTTGTTAGTATCGACGGGCTGTACACTCGCGCTCCTAACTTCTTTACTGGGAACTCTGATTTGATCTGTACCCAGCGTCTGTGATCTTCTCCTGCCCGCATTGAGTGGTTTCTTCACCTCGCCTCCGTTCTTCCCTATTTTTTCGTGTCTCGCCCTGTTAGCTTTATGAGCAATCTCCCGTACGCGTTTTTGCACGCCATCTGAAAATTCCCCATCAAACTCCATCTGCGCCCGTACTCCTTGTTTTTCAAGTAGCGCCGCTTCAGCGAATTTATCCCGCACTATTTTATTCTCATTTCTCCACATATCCGACACGGACCGCGACAATTTTGACTGGTCGAGGCGGATGTTATCGCTGATTTGTATCAGGTGTCTGAATATAGTAGTTCTGTAAATTATCCATGCACTGCGCGTGTGCTACCTTAGCTGGTTGCATTTGTGGTGCCGCTTCTACTCACTTTCTCTTCTGCTTCGGTGGTGAGCCCATATTCATCCTCCTCCTCTTGCGTGTATTGTGCGCAGGCTGTATCGCTATTGGTGGCGGCGACGGCGTGCGCGGTGTACGCGGCGTCTGAGGCATACTCCCTACTCTCGAGTCAGCGTCTTTGCTGAGCTTCCTCTCGGCTGTATTCCTGCTCACTCCTTGGTGGGGTGCACGGCATCTACCACTTCTTTAGTTGTTTTGGTTTTTATTCTTCACGGAAGACTGGAAGGAATAAGTTGGTCGTTTATTTAGTTGCCCGGTATACAAAATTAACTGGCGAATCATCCGATCTCTGATCTAAGTGGGGGTCTAGCGGTAAGCAATGACGTGAGCACTGCGAATGCTATCATAAAAGCTGTAATCGAATATTCGCTACAGCCTCACCCACAGATACCGTCTCGCTTCTTGGTGCCTGCATATGCATACGTGTATGCGCGCAGGGGCCTCTTCATCGTTCGTTTGAGCCTGTGCATGGCAAGCTGTGTCCTAATAAGCACATCTAAACACCGTCTTCCTCACTGCCCTCCCACCTCTCGTCAAACCAACCACATGACGCGTGCCTGGCAAACGCTCGGACGGCCTTGGTGGGGAAAATAAACTCGCTTACGTACTTAAGTCACAAATAATAATTTTGGGGTATTTAATAAAGCGTCGGCCCTCGCAGATCTAGGTACGTCCTCGCACGTCCTTATTCGTCCTGCTGCCTGCTGCGCGCGCCTTTTTCATCCCATCTATTACGCCTCTCATCAAGCTAATTTTCTTAGAACTTTCACTCAATCATGCTGCAATTAGTATGAATTGCAATGGAGAATCAATACATGTGTGTTTGAATTGGTTTTTTGAAGCGTTGATGGATATCGTCTTGCATTTCAGGTATTTGAAAAAAGCACGTCGGTAGTGTAACCGTCATAAGTACTCTTTCCCAGCGTATCGTTATAAAGTTTTGAGCCTCTTTGAAACCTTGCTTGGATTTATCTTTGTCATACCTTTAGCAACCACTGTGTTCAAGGATCGGTGTGTATCAATAAAGACATTTAGAGATCCTATGTCGATTCCTTCGCAGATATCTGATAAGTCTAACACTTATAATGCTGGGAAAGTCCTCTCAAAGTGACCTTCGTCAAACATTAATACAAACTCTGGACTTTGTTATTTAGTCATGTCAAGCACTCTCAAATTGACGAATTTTGACAACTACTGAATTAGTTCATGTTCCACTTAAAGCAAAACAATGTTTAACATAACGACAGTCAACTTGTCAGGAAAACCACCCCAGTTTGATATGGCTCCAAATCGCCATAATTTGATTGTTTCGATTTCTGGTAAGGCATTGATCAAGGTCCACATTGTAGTGATCTACATCAAGACTTTTCAATTGTCTCATTTCACGAGGAAGCGGCAATGTTGTGATATCTTCATCTTTTAAAGGTTGAGCATTGAAGTGGATTGTTTTAACTCAGATTGATGATATGAAAAAAGAGCCTCCTTGATTTCCACCGAATTCTATAGTGCATTCGATAACTTTTATAAAAGTGTATTGACTGTCGACATTCTCGAATTCCCCCAAATAGGCGTGCAAAAGAGACAAATTGCACAAGCTGTTACGTATAGTTTGAGGGAAATGAGCAGGTCGAACGCCCACTCCTTCACAAGTTCGATCGGTTATAAAGACATTCTCACACTTCAAATTGAAAGGAATATGGAAGTCGGGGAAGGGAAATATCAATTGCAATCCGAATTCGTTCAAATTCAAGTTTGCTACAAAACCTTTGCAGATCGTGTTGAGAAGATTTTGATTGTAAACTGTTAACTTGAGCTGGGCTATCCCATCATGCTGTCTGCGAGGGGCAGCTAGCCAGTTCTTGATTGGAAGAATATCTTCGTTGACTTCAAATTCAAAGCAAGCTGAGTTGTGGCTGATTTTATACGTGCGACTGGATTTCCTCACTTTTTGAGTACGTCGTAGCCTCCCTCCAATGTTTGTTTATCAGTGAGAGATTTCTTGTCGTTGGCACGGTCGCGCTAGACAAATTTAGATCTCAGTATCATCAAAGCTGTCCGCTATTGTTGTAATAACATTTATAGGGAGATTCGCAGCGTTTAGGATGATGTTGGTGGTTAAGATGGAAGAGGACGAGATATGGCAAACTGTGATATGGAAAATTCCTTGAAGTGATATCGCGCTTTGAACGATGCCTGGAAGTCACGATTCAGTAATACACTGAAGTACGCAATAGAGAAAGTAAGAAAAATCTATATGCTAATAGACCGCAAGCACTCGATCATTCCAATAATACACCTTTAAAGCCGCATTTCATGCTTTCTGACGCGTGACGTCCATATGAAACATTCTTGTCTCATGGCTAAAAGTGAGACTAGCTCAACATCTGTATTTGTAAGCGACTGCAGAAATGTTTGTTGAGAACGGTTAGATTGCATGGCATGATTTATTTTGCAACTTGTGGAGGTTGAGATAAGTTGGCAAATTTTAGGCCGTTTGACTTGTGTTGAAATAGGCCATCTTTGTCATATCTTCGGATGTGATCATGTGCGAAGGTTCAAGTGATATGCTAGCAATGGAGGCACTAATATTCTAACGAAAGCACACGAATTCCAGAAAGAAAAAGATTTTTTTGGTCTTCTTCCACCCAATCAATCAATATCCACATAGTTGAAGTTTCCAGATGGCAGTGATCAGATCTCAACTGGCTGATTTACAACATTTGGAATTCTCCAAAAAAAAAAGGCTTCCCTAATAGCCCAATGTGTGCTATGAAAGGTGTTGATATAATCATACCGCTGGGGTCCCTGTCGCGCTTTGCAGGCTGTCCGAAAGTTGGGATTCGAGATCACTCAGGAGCACGACATAGAGCTTATACAATAAAATTGACGCATCTATCTGATTTGAGCTACTATCTTAGGCTAAAAAAGCAGCAAGCATCTAAATAGCTCAAGTATTCTACCCTATGGCCGCTTTTTACGTTTTCCGACGCGAGAGGCCAACAGTAGGAACAGGACGCAACGTTGACTCCAACAGAAAAGTAGGGTTCCTCCATTTTATCAAACATGTATTGAAATTGGTTTGTGTTACCAAAAATGGGGGCCAGCTTAACTCTGAAATCGGGGGTTTGGCTTGGCCCAGTGCATTTCGAAAAATCATCATATGGAGGGAGGACCATTGCAGAGGTGTTATTGGAATATCTGAGAACAGGGTAATGCGAATGTGGTTTATGAGGCTTAAAAATAACTACAAGGCATCAAATGACTGCGTGTGCAACGATTATCAGCAAAACGAATGACTATGGGATGACATTCAACGGGATTGCCGCATCGACTAGACCTTCAAGTCAATCGCAGACTTAGTCGCTAAAAAACAGTACCACCATCACTCATGTTTGCATCTCTTCTGGCGCAATAACTTATACGTGCCATTCTTGAGCCGAAGAGTCGTTGACGGCAATTTGGCGCGGAAAGGGTCTTCATGAATCGAGAACAGTACAGGAAGGTAATAATTGCACAAAGCATCAAATAAAACTAAGACCATCATTGCGATTGCTCTTGGATACACTTTGTAATGGTGTAAGACATTAGACGTCCTCGCAAAGATTTAGGCATGAGAAACAAGTTCATTCTAAATAGTACAAAACAAAAATTACAATAGCTGGGACGGGGAAGGCGAGGTAAGCCCAAGACGCGTATTTCACTGGCCAAAACCGTAAAGGACTCTTCCTTGGCGTTTGAGGGCGTAGACGACGTCGAGAGCGGTGACAGTCTTTCTCTTTGCGTGTTCGGTGTAGGTGACAGAGTCTCTAATGACGTTCTCCAAGAACACCTTGAGGACACCGCGTGTTTCTTCGTAGATGAGACCAGAGATACGCTTCACACCACCACGACGAGCGAGACGACGGATAGCTGGCTTTGTAATACCCTGGAGGATTATTAGATGGGAACATAATTAAAAGCCTTCCAACTCACTTGGATATTGTCTCTGAGAATCTTACGGTGGCGCTTGGCACCACCCTTTCCTAAACCTTTGCCGCCTTTTCCTCTTCCTGACATTATACTAAGAGTTGTTGATGGAGATAGAAAAAGAAACGCGCTGGCTATTTATGCATTTGGAGCGCGCGCGAGAGATCACGGTCTGACCAGATCAAATTTGGTTTTTTATATATAAAACGCGTGATGCTATCGTGTAGAGGGGTCAATGCAAGATCAAAACACATCACCTGATAGACAGAATTTTTAGCTGTAAGCTTGTATATTTTATTCTACTTTTATTTCCTCTTGCCAGACACTACCTATTTTAGATCATTTGCGCGTGATCCTCAGTAGAAAATGATTCAACGACGCGCGACTATATAAGGCGTCCATAGCCTCTCTTCTCAAAACAGCACACATCTCCAAATAAATTAGAATGGCCAGAACTAAGCAAACAGCCCGCAAGTCCACAGGTGGTAAGGCCCCACGTAAGCAACTCGCCACTAAGGCAGCAAGAAAGACAGCCGCCCCACAAGCAGCCGGTGGTGTCAAGAAGCCACACCGTTACCGTCCAGGTACTGTCGCCCTTAGAGAAATCCGTCGCTACCAAAAATCGACCGAACTTCTCATTAGAAAACTGCCATTCCAACGTCTCGTCAGAGAAATTGCCCAAGACTTTAAGACAGACTTGCGTTTCCAATCGTCCGCCGTCATGGCTCTCCAGGAAGCCAGTGAAGCTTACCTTGTCTCACTCTTCGAAGACACCAACCTTGCTGCCATCCACGCAAAGAGAGTTACCATCCAACCAAAGGACATTCAACTCGCCCGTAGACTCCGTGGTGAGCGTGTCTAATTTGCTATTATTAGTTGTATTATTTATGTACTATTTATTCATTTGCATTACTTGTCATAGTAGATTGTTAAGATTTTGTTAAAATCTTAACCTTTATCCACAATGAAGCGGCTTTGAACCATTCTATCAATTGATATGTTGTTATAGTTTAAAAAGGGTGAAACACGTGTGTTGATCTCAATTTTTTTTTTCAAATATAATCTCCATTTGGATCAATGCATTGATGTTGTTTACATTTACATCCTTTGAGCACTAATAGCATTCATTCTTGCTGGTTTATCTCCTTTGTTTTCGCACCAATCTTGCAAAGGGGGCATGTCAATCTGTACCTGAGACGGCAGTAGGAGCGATTTCTTTTTCTTTTCACAAAGTTACAGTCATAGCATTCTTGCCAGATGCACCATTGGTTACGAGCGGCTCCTCGAGTTCCTGTAGGGATTTAACATACATACGAGACCCAAACGCTCGACAGTACCTCCGATAAGGCCGTTTGGGCCCTTACATTGAAAGTTGCATCCGAACAGTGAATCTTTATTTATTTCGGGATTTGTATCAATCAAGCAACTGATGGTATTTCTCAATCATTAGAAATACCGTGAGTGAGATCACTATCAAAGACTTCATAATGTTCGCTGACGCTGAACAGTGTGACTTGAAGGATCTGCGACTGCAGCGTTGACCGCAAGAGGGGTCAATGCGATAGCGATCCGTTTGGAAAACATTTTGGTGTCCGTGGGCTGATTGCGGAATTTCAGAAATACACTTTATCTAGCTTACTGAACTCCGCTACTTGCCAATTAGAATGTCAGTTTTGTCTGACACTAGGTTAACGATCTAATTGCATGGGCAAATAGGCGTTAAAAGCTCAAAGTGGAAATAGCTATTGCCTGAATATAATCGGGCAATAGATATAGGCTAGAAGACTGCATAATATGTCTACAAAATTTTCTTTACGAAGATCGAGGAGGCTCGTAGTGCAGGGCGACACAATTGCAAAATCACCTTCAAAACACAGACAAATACCGTGTTTTTTTCTTAGTGCTTTCCCGTTAAAACTCGATCGTATTTGTATCTTTACAAATGGTATCATAATATAGTCAAGACCTCCCGGTCTTATAACTCCAACTATTTAAGTGTTGAACTTTCATTCAATTGTAAGGAAATGCAGTATATGCACTCTTTCTATGTCTTAGTATGCATAATCATCGCAGCGCTATGAAGTAAGTTTGGTGCAGCCTCTCAAAGTCCTAAATAATGTCAGCGTACTGACGAGCACAACCAAGATTACTCTCACCCCTCATATAGTAGCCTCTTTTGTCGTTGCCCTTGTAGTTGCATCTTCTCCGAGAATCGACAATGTGTGGGTTCGTGTTCATAATGGGGCTTGGCGGCGTATCTTTCTCGCTAACAAAGTCGTGATGGTCGGTGACATGTACTTCCTCGTACTTCAAGCTTTGTTTATATGGGTCGACTGCTGCATTATTGATTGTGAAGGCGATTGAAGCGATTGTGATGAATTGTGAAATCATGTTGATGGTATTGAAGTGATGGAACGCTAAAATTACATAGCACTGTCATTAGTCTTCACATGTGGGCGGCAAAGCTAACGTAAATTGACAGACAGACTCCTCTTTTGACAGCTGACAGCGGTGTCTACAAAAATTCCATATATACACTTTTTGATAAATCAATCAGTAATTATTGACAGATGACAACAAAAGTTGCTAACATACTGCTTTCGATAATCCGATGATGCTGAATGTTCATTGGCGACGTCATCTGGTGATACGTTTGAGGGGAAGAAAGGAAGATTGTATAACCGTATTACTTGGTAAAATTGAATGACGTCTTGAAGTTCGTATTCCAAATAGCCTTCAAATCGCCTATTCCTTATTATTGGCTATATTGCTCTTGCAAAATTCAAGGCAGAAAGCTGCTTTAATTCTTAAAGCCGAGATTCATCTGAGCACATCTCCAGGCTGAACGTCTTTGTACTCGTTAATATTCGCCAGCATTAGCTCAGTGCGATTGCTCTTTATAGCGCACCACCATTTGCATTGTATAGAAAGCGCCGATGAGCATGTCGATGAGCATGTATCGCACTCCATGCGCGGCAGTCAGTCGAATCCGTAAATCTCCGCTGGCCTTCCTCGCCTCGGAGATCCGCAATCTCTCAACGACGACACGGAGATGCATCAACATGGAAGATTACCCCACAGAGAAGATACGCAATTTCTCAGTCGTAGCGCACATCGATCATGGGAAGAGCACGCTCTCTGATCGCCTCCTCGAACTCACCAATACAATCAAGCCCGGCCAGAATCAGCAAGTGCTCGACAAGCTGGAGGTGGAGCGTGAGCGCGGCATTACAGTGAAGGCGAATTCATCGAGCATGCTTTATGATTATAAAGGGGACAAGTACCTTCTCAATCTGATAGATACACCCGGACATGTAGATTTCAGCTACGAAGTGAGCAGATCGCTGGGAGCTTGCGACGGTGCGCTGCTGCTGGTTGATGCTACGCAGGGTATTCAGGCGCAGACGCTGTCTGTGTTTGAGCTTGCCAGTCAGCGCAATCTCAAAATCATACCCGTTATCAACAAAATAGATTTGCCGGCTGCGGAGCCTGACGCTGTTATTGAGCAGGTGCTCATGCAGTTCGACCTCGATATAGACTCTGCTCTGCCCATATCAGCCAAGTCAGGGCTGAATGTAGAAAAGGTGTTGCATGCGATTGTCGACCAAATACCTCCTCCTCCTCCATCACCTACTCCGCCCCGCCAACAGCCCCTCAAAGCGCTCCTGTTTGACTCATACTTTGACAAATTCAGAGGCGCAGTGTCGCTCATCAAAATTGAGAGTGGGTCGATACAGAAGGGTGGGAGCCAAATATTTCACATAGCTCAGCCCGTCTAACACACTACCAGGTGATGTTGTCGTTTCGCACCACTCAAAAAGCAGGTACACAGTGGGGGAGGTTGGTGTGCTGAATCCAGCCGAGAAGCCGACGACGCATCTGCAGCACGGACAAGTGGGATACTTGGTGTGTGGAATGAAGGAGTCGAGCGAGGCACACATAGGTGACACAATCTACAAGCAGTCGCAACCAGTCGAGCCCCTCCCTGGTTTTCAGCCAGTCAAGCCGATGGTCTTTGCTGGAGTGTTTCCCGTTGACAACAAAGATTTCCTGAGACTAGAAGAAAATGTGAAGAGACTCACTCTCAACGATCCCAGCGTGACTGTGAATAGAGAGTCCTCGAATGCCTTGGGACAGGGCTGCAGGGTTGGATTTCTCGGACAACTGCACCTCGATGTATTCAGGCAGCGCTTGGAAGATGAGCACGACTCGGAGGTTATCATCACCGCACCAACTGTCCCTTACAAGGTGATCCAGGGCGGCGAGGAGCGGATAGTGCGGGTGCCTTCAGACTTCCCCGAGCCGCACGAGCTTTCTAATAAGAAAGCGTCGCTATTCGAGCCCTACGTGAATGCGGAAGTTATAGTGCCTGATGAGTATCTAGGCAGTGTGATAGAGCTCATGTCAGCACACCGCGGCGACCAAGTCGCGTTCAACTATCTCGAGAACTCCAATCCCCCGCGGGTGCACCTCAAATATCACGTCCCGCTCGCAGAAATAGTTACTGACTTCTACGCCAAACTGAAATCGGCGACTAGCGGCTATGCATCTTTCGAGTACCAGCAGGCGGACTACGTCGCTAGCGATCTCGTCAAGCTGAACATGCTGATTCATCATAGGCCGGTTGATGCACTTGCTATGATTGTGCACCGCTCCAAGTCGATGGATGTCGCCAAGCACTGGGTGAGCAAACTCAAAGATGTCATCCCAAAACAGCAGTTCGAGGTCGCGATCCAAGCTGCCATTGGACAGAAGCCCATCGCCAGAGAAACTATCAAGGCCATGCGGATGAATGTGACGGAAGGGTTGTACGGTGGTCACTTTGACCGTAAGCTCAAAAAACTTAACCAGCAGAAACGCGGTAAAGCCAAGCTAAAGACGAAGGCAGTGGGAAATATTCACTTGCCTCAAAGTGCATTCTACGACCTCATGAAGAGTTGAAAGAGTAATGTATGTGGGGTGTGGAGTGGTCGACAAGTCTTAAAAGGTTCCGCAATATTGTTATAAATGTTAAGTATTATATTCGTAGCTAGGTCGTTTTGTAAAAGTACAGTGCATATTACAGTCTATATTTGAAGAAATGAGAAAGTGTGTGGCGTTATGGCGACTTTTGATTTTCACTCTTGCTTCGATTGAACCTGCGCATACTCATACAATAGCTTCAACTCATTCAACTGTATATCCTCAACTATCTTTCTCGCTCGAGGGTTGTCCATGGCTTCCAAATCGATAACCTTCTCAATGACTTTTTGGTAAGACACATGGTTATATACGCGTTCTAGAAGCGGAAATTGCATCATACTGAGCTGCTTAAACACTTTCAAGCTGTCTGTATCCAATCTTCTTCGCAGCGCTATCGCAATTGTGTATAGCAGCAGACGATCATCGCTTCTGCCCATGCTAGCAGTGCGGATAGCGTTGTCGAGGTCGTCGTTGAAGAGGTAGAGGACTGGATCACGTGTCATTGTGCTGAAAGAGGTAAAATATTACGACTTACTCGCCCTAATTTGTATCGAGGGGACGGTGGCAATTGTATTACTGAGCAAAGGATTGAAAATGAAAAGCGGTGAGAGTTCTACCGATGGCCGACTCGATAATTGTAAATATATTTCATTTTCAGTCATTCTGAACGTTTACGAGATGCTTAAGATGTATCCAAATCCGTGGTTTTGTAGATCAAAACGTCACCCATTAGTAACTCAAACTAAGAAAAATTAAAATAGAAAGAATGGGATGTACTATATAGTGATTTTTTTTCTAATATATCAACCTCTTTCCCATTACTAGGAGCATTTTTTGAGGCAACAGCGTCGACTCCACAGTACCCAACCTCAGACATGCAAGATGATTCAATCCAATAACATATCGGCTGGCTGTCTCTGTAGCGATTCACTGGCTTCACCGCAGCTACAACGCTTTCTTGAAGGGTCTTCAGGGTCGAACGAGATCAAGAGCCGTAGCATTGTCACTTGCGCAGTCTCAGCCTTTAATTGCTTCAACAATGCTCGTGGGTAGCTGCTTATTGTAAATTAGCACCGCTTAAACACATTAGGACCTCGAGGCGGGGAGCCTCCCAACTGGTTGTAAGCACGGTGAAACTCTTAAGATCACAGAATCTCATTATCATCAGCACATTACCGCGAATCCATGTATCTCACTGGCTATGAAGAGATAGACTTCTCGCCCGTACAAAGGCAAGCTACAACGCTGTCGGTTATGCAAGAGAAACTCAACAGGACGACCTCGATAGCATTAGCTTCGATAGCCTCAAAATTTGGAACCAAGAAGCCCATCAGCCGCATTTGCAAACTCTTCAAGACGCCCACCTCTAGCAAGGACGCTGAAAGTGCTAAAGATAAGACTTTCGAGGGCATACCGATGCTGGACTATTAGCATCGGAATTAAGGTGCTCCTCATCACTATCAATCCATGCATTCTCAATGCTCTTATCTTGCTAGGAAAGCAACAAGCCCATGGATTTCCAACTTGTACGACTAATTTAGAAATTTCATTCATTCATGCTCATTTGTATATAGGTGTTATGAGGTATGACGGTTAAAATCTGGTATTGTGACCTCGTCGACTGGAGAAAATTGTGTGCATGACCAATGAAGATCAATATAACGGCTCGGTACGATCCCTTGCTTCTTATCGAGTACCAGTGTCCCCGATGGATCGATGGCGATCACTTTTCTGACGATCGTCCAATTGACATCAAATTCGCCTAGTAACCAAACAAACTCTCCACTTTTCACTTCTAGCTCGTGGCTATTACTGCTGTGATCCGGTGTAAAAGTATTCAAAACTGGCTTCACGAGGGGGAATTGGTCGATCAAGCCCTGATGCCGCTTATCTGATACGCTATAAGCGTAATCTCTTATGCCTGCGTGTACGATGGTTAGTAGGATGAATTTCACATAAACCAATTGCCCACAAACCAAGTTCGATTTGTTTTGCATGTGAAGAGGAACAAAAGGCTTTAAATTTCCAACGCAATCGATGCATTCATTAAAGGCGTCAAGACGTCATGGAATATGTGGAATGTAGCCAGCACAGTGAACACACCACACTGGCTAAATACGCTGGAGCTTCAGTAGTGGCCCCGTTTCTCGTTGGTCATTTATACGACGCGTGAAAGTCTGAAACATCCTGTCAAGCCTTAAAAATTACCGAGAACCAAAGCAGCCAAATAAAAACCAATTACAAAAAGAAAATACGCCCTTGTTTAGTTTTGCGTCATCATGTGACGTTTGTTGTGCAAAGAAGGCTATGTGCGTGATATCTGTGCGTCACGTGCTGTCGATGTCATTGTTGAAATCAATATAACTGGTCGGCACCTTGATTTCATCGCCGACGACAGTCGTATGGTCACGACCCATGCTATCGACGACTTTTACTAAAACGTAGTTGTAGTCTATAGCAGAAAGAACGTAGACAAGCTGAGTCGCTGTAATGTGCACTTTGTCGTTCTCGAGCATAAAATCGAAAAGCATCCGTCTTGGTCCCGCTTCGATCGACATTGGGCTGTCACCCATCTGCTACAAAATTAGCTCGGCTTGTAACAGGGCGCGCTCACTTCTTGAAACCAGATTTTAGTTGTGGTTGTTGGTCAAGTCACGAATTATGTCAAAGCTCCACTATCTCCACTGCTTACCTATGATGAAACCTGAAGCGTATGTAAAAAAACCTTATCACGAATTTAAAGATGATCATTCGCAAGATTTATGCTTCACAACAAATATAACGTAATTTCAAACAGAAACGCCTAAAATTTTACAAATTAGTAAAAAGGTATTCAACTGCCGCATTGATGTCTCCACCAGTCGCCATCAGAGCTCTGATATTCTTGTTTGCGTCTGTGAATCCCATACCTGTCAATTGTGAAAGCTGTGTCTCGTATCTCTCCTCTGGCGGTCTTTGGTCTGTGTTCTGAGATGGCTGGCCGAAACCTCCGAAACCACCCATACCTCCAAGACCACCCAAACCACCTAATCCGCCTGCGCCGCCGAGTAAATTCTGGAGATTCTGTATACCAGCCATTGGATCCTGTTGCTGCTGTTGCTGCTGTTCACCTTGTGCGTTTGGCTGCTGTCCCAATGATCCTGGTGGTGGAAAGCCTTGTCCGCCGGCGCCATCTCCACCGCCAAATGCCCTCTGCGCCTGCATCATTGCGCGTATCGTCTCAGGATTCGACATCATAGATCTGAAGCTGCATGAGAGTTAAAACTGTCGCACCACCTAGAAGCAAAGCAGCACCCACAAAGGTGATTGCATAGTCTGACGCATGTGCTCACGTCTGTCAGCTGGGAGACTAGCGAATTGAGGGGAATTCAACACCTGATCGAGCATGGAAGGATCGCTCATCATTCTCGACATTTGGTTGGAGAACTCGGGACTGCTCATAAGATCCTGCAACATATTGGGGTTGGTTACATCAATGCCTTGGCTGTTGAGTGCTCCCGCCACTCTGGACGATCCCAGCTGCTCGATTAGACTGTCGTGGGCTCCAGCCCCGGTGGACAGCGTGGATGGAATACCGTTCTGTTCAGGAGTTGGCGCCGCGGTGGCTGGCTGGGCTGATGACGATGAGGGCGTAGATTTTGGCGCGCCCTTCACCATGTGCACCGTGTTGCCTTCTGCGATGCTGTACTTGCTCAACTGCTCCTCGTCCTTAAGCACTTTGCCCGAGTAGATGAGTCGAAGGCGTTCAGCCGGATACTCGGCGTTGAGCGTCTGCACGTGGTGCTTCAGCTCCAGCACCGTCTTCTCGGCATCTACGTCTATTGGGATCTTGAGGTCGTTGGACGCACGTATGATGAATTGTACCATGTCGTTCGTGGGTGTTTGGGATATAGAGTTGAACGAGGATGACAGAAACAATTTGAGCGGCAAAGTAGGCGGTAGAGAATCACAAATCAATAAATTTATTTACAAAGTGGCTGCATTCCTCATATGCTGGCAACAAACGATTTTGGTATATTTGTTAGAAATACTTGGATAGCATATCAGCTTCTTTCTCCATCTACACGATATCAGCTGAATTTGCGCTTATTGCACCGTTACCTACCTCCGCTAACGTTCTTGGCTGGCGATCCGAGTCCATTTTGATTTTAGCGTTTCTTATCAGCTCCTCGTAGTTACCCTGTATGTTCTGCTTTTGCAGCTCTTCGTAAATCTGGTCGCTGGACGGAAAGTCGTTTGGTTTTCTGGGTAGAACGTGAACGTGGATGTGCGGGACGGTCTGGCCAGCATCTACGCCGTCTTGTACTGATACAGTGAGAGCATTCGATCGCCACACGCTTTCTACGACCTGCGATACGCGCCGATTAGAACATGCATTCGCTGACACGCAGACACACCTTACCGACGCGCTGGACGGACAAAAACAAGTCAGATACTTCATCCGGGGAGAGCTCAGTGAATCTCTCCACCTTGCGCTGCGGAATCACAAGCACATCTGCTTCAACGTGAGCTAATGAATGAGCGCTATCTCCTGACTCACGACCTGGCACAATAGGCTTGAGATTTACAAACGCAGCTGATAGACTGGATCTGTAGAACGACTGGCTGGTGATATCAAACTTGTGGAATAACTGCTTGGCCATTGTGGTAGCTAAACAGTAAAAATGATAAGTCAAAGGCAAGTCAGCAAGTCAAAACCCCAAGAGGAGTAAAGCAGAGAACATAAAGGATATTATGTATACCAAAGCCTCTGCGAAACCGTTTGTCCAGAAAACTTCACTTCACGTTAAGCTTATTAACCCGCTCGCTGATCGCTCGAAAATCAGAAAATCATCCGAATTAAATTAATTTCTCAAGCTTCAAGCATTTACAGACTGTGTTGTACCTATAAATAGTGCATTTGAACCGAATCTTATCTTTTGCGTGCCCCACTCTCAAAGCGCTGATCACTGTCTTTTCACTTACGGCCAGCTTGAAATTCATAACGAAAACACAACACGAAATCACACAAAACACCCACAAGAAACCTTGAAAACAGTTTAATAAATTTAGTATGACTGAATTCAGCTTCCCACAGAAGTCTAGGCGATCGTCGCAGCAGGAAGTGGCTAAGGATCAACAAGCCCAAGAAGGCAACGAAGCCCAGGATTTAGCATCAGAAGGCTCCCATAAACACACTGACAAAGCCCAGCGACCAGCATATTCGCCCTCTTCATCTGGAGAGTTCGTCTACAGCAGACGGCCTACAAATCCTAGAGATGAGGTGTATTCGAGCCAGCAGCCTCAATCCAATACCGCTCCACAGAGATTGGAGCAGCATGTAGCCACCGATGATCCAAATCTCCCCTTACCAGGTTTGTGGTGCTATCGGCGCAAAAATGATGACTAACTACGTACAGACGAAAGGACACCATCTTCCGCTGATGACAGATCAGTCGATTCCATCTCCACCACCAACGCTGATTCTGGTGAAGATGGCCCAACTTTGGATGAGGAAACCCAGCGCGAAAACGATGCTGTCAGTAGCGGTTTGAGTATGTCAGGTGAAGATGCCAAAAGAGGCAAAGAAAAGGATGAGGCAGTCCAAGATGCTAGTCAGTCCAATGAATTTTTTAAATATCGCACCAGTACCGCCGCTGAAGCTATGGAATCACACATACAATATAATCGTCAGAAGGATAAGGAAGATTCCGCTGATGATCAGTATAGCACAGTAGATATTTTTAGTAAACCATCAAGAGAAGAGACAACCAATAATACATCATCTGACACCGCTTTACCGAAATTCCCAGCATTCTCACTCAAGGAAGCCCAAGACGGATTCTATATCCAAGTCGGTGATAATCAGATCCACACATGTGAAGATGAACCCATTGCAACACCTGGTGCCATACAAAGCTTTGGATGCTTGCTTGTGGTTGAATTGTATGATGATGAGTTGCGCGTCATGCAAGCGTCAGAGAACGTCAATGTACATCTTGGTACTTCAGTGCGCAATCTCTTCAAGCTTAACTGTTTGACCGATATTCTCAGTGCCGAAAGCGCGTCTAAGCTGCATGATGTTATTATCGAGCTAATCGAATTGGACGGAGACAAGAGAGATAGAGAAGCGATACACACGTTCTCCTTGTCAGGTGTAGGGAAGGAAGGCATCGAGGGTAGCCGAGAATGGTGGTGTTGGTGTGCAGCGCAGAAAGCTACCACTACCGCAGCTGTTAACGATATGGAAAATGAACTAGGTGAAGAACCCGTTCATCATAACAGTCAAGATCAAGGTGGTCGTCGAATTATTCTCGAATTTGAACCGATTTATGATCCAGCCGCTAAGGCAAAAATGAGTAACGCTGAGATACCTAGAATTTTTGACAAGGATATCCACCCGTTATATCCCATTAACTTGTTCAAGCAAAGCAGCAATTCTGCTGAAGACACTATCAGGAATAACGGCTCTGTTGATCATACGATTCAGTCAAACACGAACAGCACAAATGACACTGTTAAACCTAATAACATGCAGGAAGTCACTGACGTCAAAACAAATAACGCAGATGAGCAAAATCCAGACTACTACGACGAGCCTTATTGGAGTTTGGGACAGGACAGCTATGCTACTCTGCTTGAAATTCGCCGGTCTACTATCAGTAAATCTAAGCCACTCAGGATACTGCAAAGATCACAAAGGACTAACAAGTTGTTCTTGGAGAAGCTTGAAAAGGAGAGAAGGCAATTGGAAACGCTAGACGACTCTAAACGTGCCATACGAGAAGAGGAGATGGATCGCGAACATTTGAGCGCAAAAATAAGAAGACACATCAACAATCCAGATGGAATTAGCTCACTAGATGTTTTGAGTCTTTGTCAAGAGATTGATTCCCAACTTGCTGAAGCAGCAGAGAAGTCGATTGAAGACCTCTACGATGTCATCGTAGGTCTTACAAAGGATATTACCAATTTTGACAGAGTGCTGTTGTATAAGTTTGACAGCGAAGCCAATGGAAAGGTTGAGAGTGAACTCATGAACTGGCAGCGCTGCAATGAAATTTTTCATGGGCTACATTTCCCTGCCTCTGATATTCCCGCTCAAGCTAGAGAGCTTTATAAACACAGCAAAGTTAGGCAACTTTTTGATCGAGATGCAAAGATTAGTCAGGTGGTTGTCAGAAACAAAAATGACTTGAAATATCCACTAAATATGAGCGGCTGTGCTCTTAGAGCTATGTCGCCAATACATATTCGCTATTTAAAAAATATGAATGTCAGGTCATCCCTGTCAATCAGTGTTGTCACGCAGCGTCCTAATAGTAGCAATCTCTTTGGTTTGGTATCGTGTCACTCTTTCGAGAAGGAGATGAGAGTTTCATTCCCTCAAATGCAACTACTGAAGGTGAGTTTAGTTCATTGCCCGACTCAAACAACCTAACAAAGCTTCACAGATGTTTTCTGATATGATATCTAGAAATATGGATAATGCAATATATAGAAAACGTCTCATGGGACGAAGCATTCTGATGAATCCAAATGACACAATGAGTGGAAGTATCTCGTCAAATAAAGACATTGATCTACTTCGCCTCTTCGATAGTGAGAATTTAATTATCTGCTACAATGGCAAGATGAAAATCATTGGTAATGATGAGTATTACGATGACATTAAGCAAATTGGAAAGTACCTCAAGCAGAAGAAGTGGAAAGATATTCGATACACAACAAGACTGAAGCGGGAATATCCTAATATAGAGATAAACAACGAACAGAACTTATCGGGATTGCTATATGTCCCACTCAATGACAATTCTAAGGAAGCGCCTGGTGATCACTTCATTGCGTTCATACGCAGTGGTCAATTGGAAAATATTTCATGGGCTGGTAATCCGAGTGAAAAGACTGTGGGTAGTACACCCCTTCAACCCAGAGCTAGCTTCAAAAAGTGGACAGAATCTGTCACCAGTACTGCAAGAGAATGGCGGCCGGAAGAGCTTGAAAGTGCATCTGTCCTCTCAGCCGTCTACTCAAAGGTGCTTGGACGTAATCGTCAGAGTACAAGATCTAAGCTGTCTGATCTGTTAATGACCAATGTAGACAAAGACTTTGAGCATGAGCTGCGTACACCTCTGCATCATTTTTGCAGCTATTTGGATATGGCGTTGGAGAAGAAGGAGGGTGTGTTTGATAAAGAAACGCGCAAGAATCTCAAAAAGACTAAATCTAGTGCTCAGAGCATGCTCTATGCAGTCAATGATCTCATATCGCTCACCACTCAATCGGAAGAGAATGCGCCAGTCAAGAGCGCTATGAATATCGTTAGCAATGTCCTCGATTGTGTTGAGATGTTCAAACAGGAAATGATCAGCCGGAATATATCGATCGAAATAGAAACAAGTCAAATAGAAAATCCATTCATAGTTTCTGATAATAGAAAGGTTTGTGTTTTGTTGTTTTTCATTAACACTAACTCACTCCCCTCAGATCCGTCTAATAGTCAAAAATCTTCTCGAAAATGCCATCAAATATAATCACGAAAAAGGCAAAGTGTATATCAAGTTGACGTCCATATCTGAGCATGAGACTGATCAAAACAACACCTCAGCTATAATGCTTACAGTTCATGACACTGGTACCGGTATTTCGCAAAGACGCTTAAAGGAGATGTTTCATGGATTTGAAAAGCTTGAGAATACTAGTGGGACAGGTAGTGAGCAAACTGAGTCAGTATCGACACATGACAGCTCCGAGGGCAACTCTTTTGGAAGGGGCTTGGTGCAGGTCGCCAAAGCTGTTTCTCTGTTACAAGCGAAGATGACTTGTTCATCTCGGAGAGGTAAGTGTTGGTATCTCCAAACAATTCGTTTAACAGCTTTTAGGTGAATATACGAAATGGCACGTCACTATCCCGCTCAGCTTGGCGAGCCAGAGCGATATTGAGGATCTCACCAACTCTAACACACAGTCTTTGAGCGACGCATCAAGCAAACCGTCTGCACAACGTAAGAGTTTAAAAGCCAGGCATAAGCCGTCGATGTCTCAGATAAATCAGACCAATGACTCAGAGAGTGCCATGAGTGAGTCGAAAGCGGAAGGAGCCAAAGTGATAGATTATGCACCAGAACCGAGCGAGCATGGTGAGCCTCAAGACTTAGCGAAGGAAATAAAGGACAACCTCACTATTAAGGAGGGCCCCACCCAAACTCGTCTACTGGCTTGCGACGATGATCCTATCAATAATAGAATAATAGCAAGAAGACTAAAAGAAATGAACGTCGTACTTACTGATAACGGCCAAGAAGCGCTCGACCAGCTGAGTGGAGAGAATACCGGATTTGACGTGATGCTGTTGGACTTAATGATGCCAGTTTGTGACGGCAAAGAATGTGTGGGCAAAATTCGCAGCATGGAGAAGGAAGGCAGGTCTTTCAGGACTAAGAGCCAGAATGGGCCATTACCGGTTTTTGCCTTCTCTGCCTCAATCACTCAAAATGACCTGCCGACTTTGAAAGAACAGGGTTTCAATGGATTTTTCCTCAAGCCACTGCATTTTGCAACGCTTATCGAGATTGTCAACGCGCTTAGTAAAGAGGAAGACGTATCTAAATTCCAGTATAAAGAAGGAAAGAGATTCGAACGTGGTGGTCTCATTGGTTAGTTTCCAAGAAATTTCAATAACTAATTATATTTTGTTTGCGGGTTTTATTGTAGTATTTCTTTTTGTATACTCTGGGTGTAATAAATGTGCATAGTATTGCTTATGTAGATTGAAGGTAATTCTACCAGGCATAGGAGCTCAGGAACTTGAGCACCCAAGAAAAAACATTATACGCCAAATGCCACAAGCTAGACGTCACTGAGGAAGTCTTAACATCCTCTCACCTATGAAAAGCCTCGTGAGGGTCTTTTCGACTTTGGCTTGACAGCACACATACGCAGTACGGTCGGATGAAAGAACACGTGATTACAATTCGCTGTATTTCTATCTATATTGTAAACTATACACGCATTGATCACAAAATTTACTTCTTACGTATCGCCGACGATCACTCCAACGATCTTCGTCCAAGATTTACGTCGCCACCATCACCTAAAAAGTCGGGAAATAAATAAAGTCGAAATTCAGCATGGGCGATAGCGAAGGGGAATTCGTATTTCCCGTACGCAGCGTCTTTAATAGAACTACTTCGACGTTGTCTCTAAGCTCTGCGCCCAGTGCATCTCACGCTGACGCCGAAGCTAGCTCAGCGCGAGGTGAGCAGGACTGGGATCTTCAATCGAGCATTGCCAGCGACAGTAACAATACGAGCAAGGATTTCATCCAAGAGGAGAGCAAAAACGACTGCGCTCCAACCCAGCAGCCAACTTCACCAACTGCAAATCACGCAAATTTCGATAGACGCAAAGCTGAAAATGAGAAAGTCAGCTCCTCAGTTAGCCAGCCGAGGTCGGTCCCAAGGGGTATTGACAGAAATGTTCATCTCAATGATCCGAATCAGCCTTTGCCAGAAGATGAGGAAATGCAGGCTCAATTATCAAGCACAAGTCTTTCTAATGGTGCTGATGATAGCGCAGGTCCCACTAAGGAAGAAGAGGAAATGCGTGAGCGTGACCACATTGCCACTAAAATGGAAGATATGGGAGATTCGAACTCTTCTGGCAGCAGAAGCGATGAGGATGGTACTAGGGTGAGTTATAAATAGTCAAGCTGCTTAATATTTACATATGTTTCAGAAACAACCTTCTACTGCAGCGGAAGCAATGGACATACACAAAGATAAGCTATCTAAAGCAAATAATCTCAATAAACCATCAATTCCTATAAATGAAATTCCAATTGATCAAAGTGAAGGTGAATCATCCATTAATTCATTGGCGGATGAAGAATCACCTCTACCAACTACGAGGCGATTCCAATATTACGAAGAGAACGGTGAATTCTACTTGATCACACACCACAACTCAAAGATGAAAAAGTGTGAGGACGAACCAATCAGTAGGCCTGGTGCAATTCAGCCATTCGGAGCTATGATTGTGCTACAAAATGACGACAATGGCAACTCCATCGTCCGTCAAGCATCAGAAAATTGTCCTGACATTATTGGCTGTTCGCCAGAATTCCTCTTCTCCCTAAATTGTTTTACCAACATCCTCGACAATGACAGCAGATTAAAAATGAGAGACATTCTCTTCGATTTGGCTGTTGTGGATGATTCCGGATCCGATAGTTCTGGGGTTTTTGAAAAAGACAAAGCTCAAGTGTTTGCTGTCAGTGGCCGTGGGGATATTAACTTACAAGATCAGTACAGCGACAGTGCTTTCTCTGACGAAAGTAATCATAACAAGGTCTGGACTTGTTGGTGGTGAGTATGGTACCCAAGCTCTTATTACAATCTTACGAATTTGATAGTGCTGTTCACAAACCAGAACTACCACCACCTCTCAATAAACACTATCCACCTCCTGAAGAGGTGTTTGGCAGACAAGGATTTTACATATTAGAGTTTGAACCGATCGTATCGCTCAAATACCCTGCATATGTAGATGAAGTTTCCAAATTACCGAAAGAATTTGATGCCAGAGACGCAAAACCAGCCGAGTCTTTAGATCTCAATCTTAGCTCAAGCGGAAAAAATCCATCATCCGGTGTTACCCATGATACGGGCTCTACGACTGCGGCTTTGACCTCTAATTCTGGGAAAGGTGGCAATACTGGGACCACGCAATCTAGTGAAACCGTACATGCAGTGCCAGGTGAAGGCAATAAATTTAAAGATGAAAAAAGACATCGTCAGCAAACGCGCATGACAAATGAAGCAGTTGATGCATCTCACGGTAACGACGATGTTTCTATTGAAGATATTCGTCGTAGCACAACTCCATATCACAGGCCGCTTAAAACTCTTGCGAGAATAAGAAAGGCCGAACGTACTCACGAAACACGTCAAAGGGTCGCAACCTTACTTGAAAACGCTAATCAAGCAAATGAGGATGAAGAAGCAGCCGAGAAGCGTCGAAAGTCACATAGACGTGCACAAGCTAGATCGAAAGTTCAAAGAAGCATGAATATGCCAGGTAGTCTGTCATCATTAGATATTGTTGGCTTGTTGGGAGAGATAAATGAGCAGCTTAGCTCCGTTAATGATGTCCAACAGCTTTTCGATGTCACTGTTGGTATGGTCAAGGATTTGACTCAGTTTCACAGAATAATGTTGTATCAATTTGACCCTGAGTACAACGGCAAGGTTGTCGCCGAACTAGTTGACTGGCAAAGGATGAAGGATCTCTATCATGGCTTAAACTTTCCTTCATCTGACATCCCCGCACAAGCGCGCGATCTCTACAAGAGAAACAAAGTTCGTCAGTTATACGATAGAGATAAGCTTACTGCAAGAATGGTCGTTCGCGATGGTATAGATTTAGCATATCCTTTAGATATGTCCAATTGTTCTCTTCGAGCAATGTCGCCAATACACATCAAATATCTCGGAAACATGAATGTCAGAGCCTCACTCTCAATCAGTATAGTAGTATTTGGTCAGCTTTACGGTCTGGTAGCGTGTCATAGTAGCGGTGATAATGGAATGCGTGTAACATTCCCAATGTTGCAAGTTCTCAAGCTACTTTCAGACTCTATTTCACGTAACGTAGAGAGGCTGGCATACACACGCCGACTTCAATCAAGAAAGTTGATATCCACAGTTCCATCAGAAACTCACCCTGGTGGTTACATAGCATCTACAGCACTTGATTTACTTAGTGTCTTTGATGCGGATTATGGGCTTTTGTCTATTGGAGACACAATGAAAATTCTAGGCGATATGAATCGTAGTAGAGAAGTTATAGCAATTGGAGAGTTTTTGCGAATGCAAAGATTTGAGCAAATGATTTATACAAACAACATAAACAAAAACTTTCCTGAACTAGAGGCAAGCAGCTCAATCGGATCTATAGCTGGATTACTTTACATACCCCTTTCTAAAACTACTGAAGACTTTATCTGCTTCTTGAGAAGAGGTGAAATGTCGTCAGTGTCATGGGCAGGAAATCCTAATAAGAACAAGAATATTTCTTTACAACCAAGAGCAAGCTTTAAAAAGTGGACAGAAGAGGTTATGATGTCCGCGAAGCAATGGGAAGACGAGCAGCTCGAGACTGCAGGTGTACTTGCGGTTGTTTATGGTAAATTTATCGAGATATGGAGGCAAAAGACTGAACTCAGCAAAACCAGTCACCTGTCTCGTATTTTGCTATCGAATGCCTCACATGAAGTCAGAACTCCTCTCAATCACATAATAAATTACGTTGAATTGGCATTGGAAGGCAATCTTGACAACGAAACGAGAGAAAACTTGACACGCAGCAGAGATGCATCAAAGAGTTTGTTATTCACAATCAATGATCTACTTGATCTTACAAAGGTTGATTCTGGTCAGGAGGTGCTTTTCAATGAGCCAGTTCACTTGAAACATCTTGTTTCTGAAACTGTGCAGGAATTTAAACAAGAAGTGGAGAGACGTAGTCTCAATCTCAAAGTGAATGTCAAGCATATTCACTCTCATGTCATTAGCGATCATAGAAAGGCGGGTGATAACTTGTTAGAACAAGCAATGCTAACATGCTACAGCTTCGTACCATATTGACATCTCTCATAAGCAATGCAGTAAAATACAATAAAGATGGCGGTAATATTTTCGTCGGCCTCAATGAACTAGATAAGGAGTCTAATAGAGCAAACATTGCACTCACTGTTCAAGACGAAGGTGTCGGCATAAAAAAGCAAAAGCTTGAAGCTTTGTTTACAGGATTCGAAAAGGTTGATTTTCAATTAACAGAAAGCGGAGGCAGTGATGGATCCGATATTAATTTGGGACTCGGTTTGGCATCGTGTGCTAGAGCCATAGAGCAACTTGACGGACAGTTGAAGTGTTCATCCGAGCCTGGAAAAGGTAGCGTATTCACAGCAATTCTTCCTTTTAATCTACCAGATAAGGCGACTTTAGAGGTGGGTAGATGGATCTAGGTGATATTCTTATCTAACATCATTTCTAGAGTGCTTCAAACCCTGGTAGCTCTGATCTCTCTGAGCGTTCAGTGCGAATCAAATACCGAAACAAAGCTCCTCAAACAGAAGGGGATACTGTCACAAGTGATGAAGTTCAAACGATTGGAAAAGACTTACAACAAAGAAGTGAGCTTGACTCGTTTGTTGAAGCCTTAGCACCATCGTCTTCAGGATCCGGTCTGACAAAGAATTCTGAATCATCCACTGCACAAAAAATTCCACAAAGGGCACGCCCTGGTGATTCTGACCAAAGTATTGGCGGAAGCAAGAGTGCCAGTAGCAGTGGTGACAGCGGAAGCAGTAGCACAAAAGCTAAGAGGCGTTCAAGAAAAGGTAGATTTCAAGTTCAAGATAGCGCTTTTCCAATCAAGGCTGCTCCTGGACGTTCAACTTCCATACCGCAAAACGATATACATTCAGTCAGTGAGGGTATCGAGGGCTTGAGGGTGGCAGATACCGAAACTGTTAATAGCAAGAGTGATGTGATAATGGAAGATAAGGAGCACGAAGAAGTGCATGAGGATGACAATGTTATACCAGAAATTCCAGCCAGAGTGATCTATATTGACGATGATCCAATCAATCGCAATATACTGAAGAAGAAGCTATCCAAGGGTGACAGCTGCACAGTTGAGCTGGCAAACAATGGTGAAGCAGGTGCAGAAGCTGTAATAAACGACGAAAAAGGCTTTGATGTGGTCTTGATGGATCTCATGATGCCCATAAAGGACGGTTACAATTCATGCGAAAGCATAAGACAAGCGGAGAAAGCCGGAAAAGTTAAAGGCCGTAATTGGCATCGCATTAACAAAAGAATACCAATTTTTGCAGTATCTGCATCTATATCACCAAATGATCACGACGCATTGATAGAGTGTGGATTTGATGGTGAGTTGATAGCTGATGGATGTTGCCTTAACTAATTTACTCATCAGCCTTCTTCACCAAGCCAATCAACTTTGACTTGTTGAACAACAGATTGATTGCAGGTTTGATTGACAAGGATAAATATGTCAACGGCATATACAGCGAAAACTCAACTGAGAGTTTCGAGAAGGGTGGTTTTTTACGAGACCTCCAGTGAGAGGTGAAGAAAACGAAAAGTGTTTAGTTCACATATTTGGTTTTACTCGGGTGTATTTATAGGGTTCACGTGTACTAATAAATTAATGGGTTCATTGGTATTTGTTGATTTCAGACATTGATTAATGAGTAAATATAAATAAATAAAAAACTGGCCGAGTAGGGCATGGGTGAGCAGATGGTCTAAATAATGGCCTTATTTTTCGATACATTATTTCTGCTAAACAATTCGGTGCTTTTGTCTTCGAAAGAGCTGTATCGAGCCATCTTCATTGTTGAGCAGTCCATTAAATCTCACAACTTTCAGAGAGAAAAAAAGAAGTACCCGTATGTCTCAAAGAACCTAAATAAGCAAGCATTATCTACAGAATTAGTGGTGACATGAAATGAAAAATCTAGTGAGACTTGAAAGCAGATAAAGACTCATTGAACACTTTGTAAGGTGCGATGCGTTGCGCATTGACAACTTCCAAATCATTGATGTTCAACTCGATATCACCGAATGCACCATCCTTGAAACCACTTTTGGCGTAATCTTTGAGTTTGCGCTCCTTGACTAACTTTTCAAAAATTGCATGATTCTTCTTTCCATGTTCTCCTAATCCAGCTAACCCTAACGCTATTGGTGGTGGTATAGTCATTCTTCCGCACTTGTAACAGTACTGAGTAATAGCAACGCAATTGAGTTCTTCATCCGATTCGAGCTCATTGTAGGCCTGTGCAATCAAGTTGTTTTGAGCGGCGTCTTTTGATGTTGACAATGGAGTCGAGGTTCCTGAAGCAGCTTCCGGTGAAAGAGCGTGAGAGCCAGCAGTAGCCAAGTGAGTGGGGTTACCGTTGGAAGATTTTTGAGCCGCCTTTTTTGATTTCTTCGAAACGAATTTGCTTAAAAAGTAGTACCACTTGTCATTCTCGTAGGCGCCAATAGATGTCTGCATATGTTAGAAGATAAAAACAGAAATGCCAGCAGCACCAACCTTAATTTCATACTTCTTTCCAAATGGGATCTCCTTGATGAAGTAGTAGGTTGAAGCACCCAAAGGCGTCCAAATCTTAGCCTCCTTGAATAATCTAAAGTTAAGAGTTGTCCAGGCATCCAATCGAGCTGTGTCGAGGTTTTTGGCGTAGGAACTGTTTGATAGATGAAAGCCGAAGGCGTCACAGTCATCCATCGTAGCCCTAAACTTAGTTGTAGAGACCGTCTTAAATGGGTTTATCCCAACAGATTTGTTATGATCCTCAAAGAAACTGTGCCAGTAGACTCGACCAAACGTTCGGAAATGCCAAACGAGGGGAAATGAATTGAAATTGAGTGCCAAAATCACAACCACTGCATATTTAGAAATAGCCAGCAAAACCGGGCTGTACTCTTTGATCACGCTTAGCACGTCCATCGTTAGAGAAGACCGGAGACCGAGATTTGATTAGAGGTAATCTTGAAATCGTAAAATTGGTGACAATTAATTACATCATCTTAAGCTAATAAGGCGTGCTTGTACAGTATTTTCAGTTCTGAGAATTGTATGGCTTCCAGATTGTAACGCATAGCGTTATTATCTCTAATTTCCAATTCGACTACTTTATCTAGGAATTTATTATACGTGAGTGGCCGCTTATAGATTTCATCTATTAGGGGGTATTTTTCTTTGTGCAGCTCCTCAAATAAGGCGAAAGAGGCTTCAAAATCGAGCATTCTTCTCAAACACACTGCTTTCATGTACTTTAACAGATTATCATTGCCATGATATAGCGATATCGTCTCTTGGCATCCCTGGAAATCGTCATTAAGGAGTTGAAGTACTAGAATCTATTGATGAGACAGACGCGATCACGTATACTAGACTTACTACACCTGATATGAGCCGATTCAACACCATCTATTGCAGCACAAAGTGGCGGTCGATGAATAACTTCAGGCGTCAATAGAGGCGTTCTTGATACCAGCTCGTCGAAAATGGATGCTGGAGATCGCATCTTTGGGTCGCAAAACTAGACCCAGCAGAGTTGCAGAGTTTCGGAAGTTAAAGTCATCAGTTACATTGTGGCTTTCTAAGTTTTAGTTCCTAACGTCAGCCTGACGCATGCATTGGAGTGGTAAAACTTCATAGAAGTGTTGTTATTCGAGATACCCGGAAACGTGAAAATTTACTTTTAGGAAAGTTTATTAAATAACGTTTGCAAGTGAGGATTTTACTTTAATCATTACATATGCAGATGTGAGACACTGGCATTTGAACAGAGACAGCTTTTCCGGCGCGCGTATTTTACTAAAGCTGATAAAAATGTGTACATGAATGATTATCTTGGTAACTTTACACCTAAAATGAGAATATCCATCTAATATGTCAAGTTTCCGAGTAAATTGTCAACTAATCCTCCATTGACGGGTGCTTCCAAGTTACCCGCGTCTAAAGTCTATTTAGCATAAATGAAGCAAAATGCTTCACCTACTCAAGTTCACGCCAGCGTCTAGCAATTGAGGAAGTGGAACTGCAAACACATCTGGTGTCTCATCTTTAGTCTAAGCTTTTTCTCTCAAGTCTTTATTTACAATTGCAGAGCGTAGAGATGGTTATTAATGACAGTATCTTCATAACCAGACTGATGTACTACATTTCACTGCATGCCACCTTTCACAGGAATGACATTGGAATGTTATTAACGAGCGTGTATTGGGCTACATAGTTACAAGAAATTGTCCAGTGTTGAAATTATAGTAATTATAATTGAATGCCAATACCGACACCACCACCAAGTAAGCCACCACCAATTCGAATTCCACCACCGAGACTGAGAATGTTGAGGACACTGCCGAGCACACCGCCCACATTAGCGACAAGTCCTGACAAGAAACCACCGACGTGGCCTTGGAAAAGAGCATAAAGAAGTGTTGAAATCTCGTAGTAGCCTGATGCTCTTAATTGGGTAACAATTCTGACACTAAAGTCTGGGATGAGGCCATTGAGTAAATCCAAAAGCGCCTTGATTTCGACGTCGAGTGGTTGCACCAAACGTGCGACATCAACATTGGACTTGAGGAGTGCATCTAATTTTGGTGCGGACCTCTCAACCAAGAGACCAAGATCGCTGGCTAAAAGCCCCGCAATTGCGTCACCGTTTGCTTGGATGTTGCTTTGGTCCGACGCGTTTATGTTGTCGACGCAGCCCTTGACTGCTATTCTTAGTTGGTCGACTAATCCAGTAGTCCACTCGACGCAGGACTCAGCGCTGTCCGTTTTAAGCTTGTTGTCGAGCTGCTCGAAGCCGGACATTGCGTGAGTAAAGTCTTCGGACGTGCCGAGATTATTTACTGCATCAAAAGTTGACCACGTTCTCTTGTGGTTGATGATGTTCTCGATGTGGCCGAAACCGTCGTCGAGTTGTGATACCTGATCAGCCGGCTGGCTTGGGAGTGGTGCGGCAACAATCAATGCTAGCGGATGTTACTTTGCGTTTAGAGAGCTCTCTAGTACACTAACCTGCGACTGAAGCAATTGCTAAAAGAGTCTTGAACATTTGTGAAATTTTGTAACTAGTGTGTGGCTTGTTGTTGATACAAATAAAAGAGGAAATAGATCGAATTTATACTTAAGGAGCTCTCAGCACTGACCTTTCGTTACAGTCCACGTTGGGGAGGTATTATGTGGAATGAGGGGCTTGAGAAAGACGGATGATGTTTCAAGATGCAAGGGGCGCGTAAATTAATGTTACAAATGAATTTAAAAGGCGAAAACTAAGAGAGACATCTGTGCCGATGTAAAGGGCTTTTGGAGTAAAATGGGGGGAGTGTAAGTGCGCGGATTTGCTTTAATTCAACGCACGGAAAGCGATTAAGCGACGGACGGGAAAGCAAATTTATTGCACCAATCGAAAAAGCAAACACCTTCTACTCTTACATCAGGCAGAAATCCAAAACAAGAATATAAGTCGTCACACAAAACGTCATAATGGATTACACCAAAAAATATTTAATACACCAATTAGCAAGTTGAATTGACACTTCGAAAAAAATGTTCATTAGACAATTTACCAGACAGTTTACCAGCGCATGCAAGCCAAGAGCCTTCACCACCTCGACTTCCCGCCTCTCTGTAACAGACAATGTGAAGCAAGCTGTATTCGGCAAGGACGAAAAGCAGAAAGCCGCTGAGCAAGCAGAGGCAATGAAAGACGGCGCCAAGGCAGCAGGAGACAGGACATCTGCTAAAGGGAGCGAATTGGCCGACCAAACCAAGCAGGGCGCTGAGGGTGCAACTGAGCAAGTCCAAGGCAATGCCACAGCGGCGAAGCAAGCCTCCACTAAGACTGCAGAACAACTTAAGCCGCACGTCGAAGACGCAGCCTCAAGCACCAAAGACAAAGCTCAAGATCTCACAAACAAAGCCGCCGGTAAGGTTTCAGATGCCGCAAACGAGGTCAAGAACAAGACCCAGTAATTGCACTAGAGATTTGAGATGCAAAGGAAATTCAAGTATTTAAATCAAATACACTTTTCTACATATCTATATCTATATCTATAAGCTTTGTACGTTTTGTTATTAAATTTAAGAATCACTGATTCTGAAAGACCGACGTCAGAAAATCGTTCCATTCGAGATCTGCATTGTCCGTGGGTGTGACAAGGTCATTGAACGTGCTATCGAAGGTGCTGTCTATTGGATTTGATTGCATAAGATTGAACATGTTCGTTAGGAGCAGCTGGTCATCCCGCTCCGTGCCGCTATCATCCAATGCTGACGTGCTGTCTACGCTATTCATATCGGTCATCGGTTTGAGCCATGCAAAATGCATATCGTTGCTCCGCCGTCTTTTCGATGTCGTGTCGACCGGCAATTGGCATGCTTCTATAAGGTGCAAGACAACGTCGAGTGATTTTCCTGCTACTATGTCTCTAAATTCCCTCCTGCGCAGAACATTCACACCTGTTTCAATGTACTCGAGGTCTGAGTTCTGGTCATCTTGACCGCATCTTCTGCTTTCACATGCGCTGAGTATCAGTATGACGACAGCGTTAAATGGCTTTGCAGTGTCGTTAGAATTATTTATCCCGTAGATCTATACACCCACGCTCAAGTTCAACATTACGTCAATGTAGTTCTGTACGATAGATCTCTTCAGCTCCATGATGTTGAAGATACTGAGTAGCGAACGCGCAGCATTTGCGCATATCATCAAACTCTGCATTTTGAATCTCGATACCTTCTTCGTGTGCGGGTGGGGAACGAAGTTCTTGTACATGAATATCTGTATGTTAAAAAATGCAATGCGAAGATTGCCCATCAGCTGAAAGACGAGTTCATTCGTACACTCATCCTTATACCTAAGTTTTTCAGGTACGTCCTCTAGCCATCGATTCAAATTCGAACTCATGCACGCGACGACCTTGGTGATATCCTCCTTCTCGTTAGCGTTTTTGAGTGAGTGCAGCGACTGAGTAATTTGTCCCTGGATGTTGTACAGCTTAACCATGTGATTAAAATAAAGCACGCTGTACTCCTCTTCAGCTCCACACTCTTCCGGCAGCAGCTTGGGGAGTTCCAGGTTGAGATTTTCGTCCTTAAAGAGGATGCGTCTGCCGTACGCTGCACTAAGCGACCTATCAAAGAGGTATATGCAATAGAAAGCGCGATTGCGAGCTTCTCTCTCGTTATCTCCGAGGTCCGTCTGCTGCATGTGCAGGCCCATGTCCTCGGCAATGACGAGCGCCGCACCGTTCAAGTTCCAGCTGCTCTTGAGATGCGCAGAGCGCTGCACGAACATCTGAAGCAAAATGAGTGCCTGTATGTCCTCCAGCGTGGCAGCCGACAAGCTGTAATCGGGTGATTTCCTTTTGTACGTAGCGAGGAAGCTACTTCCCGACAAGAATCTAAATCGTTCAGGCTGATTCAGAACTCTGGGGTCATCGCAGTAGAGCGCACCTAGTGCACACACGAGTATAAGTATGCTAGCGAACTTTCTCTCCAGCTTCCTGTGCCGCACTTCTGCCACAAAGCGCTTCTTGTTGAGGAGCGGAAGAGTGCTGTTGACTTTCTCGAAGTATATCTCCACCAGCAGCATGTACAGCCTCTCGTCTCCAAAATCCTCATTTGAGTATGGATCGATGTAGCTGTCTTCCTCGAGATGCTTGTGCGGACTCCAATATTCAGGTCTCTGCTGGGTGGAAAGCGGGGGTGTAGACGGGCCTGCAGAATAAGACTTAAGCGTCTTGAGTATGCCCTTCACACCTCTGAAGTAGCGGTGTTCCTGTTCTTCGTGAAGACCACTGTCGTCGTCCGAGTCGCTGGGATGCTCTAATTCGTCATCTTCATGACCTATTTTTGAAGGGTTTTGCGGGAGGGAAGAAGTGGACGGTGTGTCCAGCTGAGTGCTTGCAAGGGACGAACTCAAACCGGAGTCCGAATCCACCCGTCTCCGCTTGGGTGGCATAATAGCCGTGGTGCTCGCCACACTCTCCACATCCTCGTGCAAATTTCGCCCTGGCGCCAATCTCTCCACTAATGCCTCGTATAGCGACACCTTATAAAGCGTGAGAGACGGCGATGCACAAGCGATATAAAAGCTCACCTTGCGTTCTAATTCGCGCACGTAGGCCACTGTGAATCCTCGCTTTGGTGCTGGATCGTTGTATGAGCACTCCAGGTGGAACGTCTTGCAATTGCTGCAAATCTCCGGGAATTTAACAGGGCCATTGCACCTAGAAACTGTCAGCGGAGATCACCGGAAATGGCAGAGCCCACTTGATCTTCTTCTTTCTGGAAATCGTGAGGATCAGCGCTGAGATAAGAGTCTCTGCTTACCTGCAACCATCACCTGGGGAGTTGCATAAGCATTGGAATATTACCCCTTCACGCTCAGCTCACACGCTCTCGTTGGTCTTTCCCTCTCCACTTCATGCCCCGCATTTCTCTCCATTGTTATGGAAGAGTGTAATCGTCGCGCCGATAAGAAAATCATGAAATTTTTAAATCACAGGAAATTTTGGCGTCATGCGTTGACTGGATATAAAATTGGCTGTAATAGGATAGGTTGGGTGTTGGACATAGGTACATTATCTCATGCGCTCTTTGTCAATCTATAGGCCATAACACCGAATGGCTCAACTTGGACATCTTCTAAAGTGCCGGTCGCATTGCCTACACCTAAGCCCCAGGCATCTCCGTCTTTTTGCCACATGTCGATGAGGTTGTATGTACCTTGCCTGTCACTGTCCTCATAGTCGATACCTCTGAACACCTCATCGAAGCGCACAGCAGTAGACTGTTGTTGAGAGGAAGTGTTGAGCACAGCAATAGCATACACATCGCCTGACAACGCCGCCAACCAAAGCTGCAGGTCGCCATCACCAACTTGACGCTTCCACACTCTGCGTGCGGTGCTGCCGAATTTATCTTGATTCACATCGATCACGGCCTTGTTTCTTAGAATTTCCAGGCTTTCATCATCGATGGTGTCCAGATTAGCGCCAATCATTAGAGGCGACTTCATGAATGCCCACATGGTGAAGTGTGATTTGGATTGTGTAACTGTAAGGTTTCCAACACCTACTTCCAGACTATCGAGGTCATTCCAAGCGCCAGTATGAGCTTTCTGTCCCAATGATGCTGATTTCTCGAGGATATTTGTAACAGAGCAGTGGTACCCTGCCAATGGGCAATCGAGACCTTCATCACCCTTGCAAGGACAGCGCGCGTCTTCCCCCGTGAATTTGTCAGTGATATCACCTGTAGTTCTCCAGGAATTTGCAATTGTCGGTGCGAATTTCCAAGGGGAATCTTCTCCCCAGTTGCACATTGCGTAGACAATGGGACGACCAGTGGCATTGAGTGCCTGTGACATGGCGTTGTATCTATCGTAGCTCAGTTTCTGATTGCCTGCTTGTCCCTGGTTGAAGCAATTGTCGTACTTCAGCAGATCTATCCCCCAATCCGCGTAGCTCGTCGCGTCTTCCGTCTCATATCCGAGCGATGCTGGATTCTGACCACAAGTCTGCGTCCCCGCGGAAGAATAGATCCCAACTTTCATCTCTTGCGCGTGGATTTGGTCAGCTACGCTCTTGATTCCGTCTGGGAATTTGTCCATGTTGTAACTAAGCTTGTTTGTGTCGGGATCTCTAGCGTCGGCTTGCCAGCAGTCATCTATGCCGACGTAATTGTATCCGAGATCCCTGAGGCCGAGATCGACTAGTTTCTGGGCAGACTGGAGAATAACATCCTGATCTATATCGCATGCGAATGTGTTCCAGCTGTGTTTTGTGCTTTGTGTAAGAGTATGTTGGTGGTGAGGAGGCTAGAAGCACGAACCTGTTCCAGCCCATCTGGGGCGTTATGGCCACGCCATTATTCAAGGCCGCTGCTGAGCCTAAGAGGCCTACTATGGCTGTCCTTGTGAGTGTACGATACATTTGGATGTTTGGAATGAAGATGATCTAAAGCAAGAGATGTGGTATGGGCTTGAATAATAAATATACAGCAGCATGTGATACCAATATTCATTTATGCAAGTTTGGTTTATTCACTATACGTCATCAGATCAGATCTGATAGTGGCCCTGGAACTCCTCCAAGGAGCCCGGAGTAACAGACTCCGTTGGAAGATCTCCGATGTGATTTTGAAAGATATATAATACTTTTAAATCCTATTTCTGCTTGAAAGTGAGCATTGAACGAAACTAAGATTTGATCATATTATCAAACGAATGCATGGCTTGGTCAGTTGCAGACCATCTTGATACAGCGTAATGTGAGCGTGACTTAATAATCACAGAAGCCTGTCCTTGCCGTGCTCACAAGACTTGCCACACTCATAACACTCATCACACTTACACCCGGCTAAAATTACGGTTTTCCACGCCAATGTTTAAATAATACAACTGCGATACTCAGTAGTTATAATGCGAGACCTGACAGAAAAATCTAAACAATGCCAATCATGAGAAGAATAAGTATAAAATCGTCGGTGTAGGCGAGTGGGGAAAGGTAAAACATACTAGAGATCAGCAACAGCCTGACTAGAACTGTCCTCGGCTTCGTAGTAGCTCCTCTTTGAGTTCAATCATCTCTTCTTTAAGCTTGACAATTTTTTCCTGAAGAGCACTGCGCTCTGACTTAAGTTTATCTTGTTCGGCTGTGAGTGTCTCGACCTTGGTTTCTAGCTCGGTGAGCCATAATTTTTTTCGCGTTCGGCTGCGCAGAGCCGCGCTACGGTTGCGTTCGAGAGCAAGAGATTTGCGTTCCTCCGTGCTCAGTTTAACGCCGTCGGCGTTGACGCGCAAAGACTTATCGCCGACCCTGCCCTTGAAATGCGTCAGCGGCGGCAAAGTACAATCATTCCACCCACTACCGGCTTCATCAGTGGTGGTGCATCGGGAATCTTTTGCCATGGTTTGCTGGCGGTGGTAGGTGGGACAGCGAGATCGAATGTTTTTGGGATGACTACAGTGTTTGATAAAGCTTCATTCGTTTCTGAGGAGGCTGTAGCCGTGTTGGAAGTCTCAGCGCTCGGATGTGATTTGTCATCAACATTCAGAAAGTTAAAGTTCAAAGCGGGAAAACCGAATTCATCAGGTGCTCTGAAATTGTCAGCGTTAATCTCTCCACCCTCAAACCCGGCCAACGTGCCGTACCAAGATTTTGGATTCTTATCGTTGTATTCATTATAGGCGCCAAAGTAGATATCACCATTGCGGCAGATATCGCTGTCAGGATTAGGCTCTCCCGTACTGACAACCTCTTCCATCCAGAGACCGAGACAGATGACGGCCTGCTGAAAAGAATACACAAACGTGTGTCATTCATTCGTGAAATGATATTATATCATGAATCATATGCAAAAAAAAAAAAAAAAAAAGCATTGTATTTCAATGACAAAAGCTTATAATTTCAAGATGATGCTCGTTGGGAGGTACTATTAATGGAAAATGTCGGTGTTTTTCTTTAACAATTTTCTCTCTAGCTATGTCCTCGTTCAAGCGCGTAGCTAGTCAGCTCAGCTACTGTCTTTCTCAGATCATCTATTTCATTTTTCAGCAGCTGCCTCTCGTCTTTCAATGCCTGCTGCTCCGTGTAAAGCATATCTACCTCTTCTTGGAGATTGAGAGTCCACTGGCGCTTGCGCTGACGACAGCGAGCTGCAGCACTCTTGTTCCTATCCATTGTAATTTTCCTGCGCTCCTCCTTGCTCAATTCGCGACCATCCTCGCCGAACTGAAGGCTTATATCTCCGCGTCGGCCAACAGGCTTCATCAGTGGCGGAATGTCGTTGTTATCCAAGTTGTGCGATGTTCTGCGAGACTTCTTGGTCGGGCTGCTGCGTTCGCTGCTCGCGCTATCAGTGTATGACGAGGGCTGCGATTGTGTGGCGGCTTGTAGGCGTGTGAGGGGCTGTGTAGCGTTAGGCTGCGTTTGTGGTATAATTGTTTCAGGCTTAATTTGCGAGATATTCGAGATATTCAACGTGTGAGGCGTTGCTGTTGCCACACTAATTAGATCAGTGTGAATCAGTCCCACTAACAAACTCACCTTGCAGATCAACTTGGTGGGGATAAAGCTGGTTGAAATTGTTCATGTTATGCTCCTTCCAAGACTCCTCAAAGACATTCACTTCGTCTTTTATCGGCTGCATTGTTTGTATAGGGAGATGGCTTAGGGAATTTATCGAGTTTGGGAACATTTTGGTTGTCTATGTAAGCCTTTGTTTTGCTAAATGTGATTTTATTTTTTGACTTGGTCGATCTTTCGAATCCAAAGTGACGGGTTCGGGATCTATATAATCAGTAAATCTTAATTTGATTTGTGATTTGAAGGAGTGCAATTAATATTTCAATGGGTAATGCTAGTAGTACATGCTTTGGTATATGCTTGTAGTGTTCTATCTCGCGCTCTGCCTGGACCGATACATTGATGAAACTGGCGTGGCTCAATTCGTGCATTAGAGGGTTTATGTGATTATAGGACTAACTGCGCAATTATCAGTTCGACGCATATCTCACTCACTCATATCAAACCTTATGCGCTGTAAAGGGTGCTAAAGTGCTTCGCAATACACACATCAAATGTTACCAAATGTTACCAAATCTCAGATATACTCAAATCATCTTTGGAAAATCATCGAGCGTAGGTGATTGCACGTCACAATCATCGGGGGTTTGAAATATTCAAACTTGCTTTCTCTCTTTGCTTTCTCTTGTAATTCTCAATAAAATTCTTTTTGGACATAAAGAGTTGTGAGTAATATTGTGAATTAGAGTGTTATGTGCCTAATGAGAGTTTGCCATTGTTGATTCAGTATGTTTGTTCGTGTGCCTGGAAGATTGGGCAGGGAGTCAAATACAGAAAGTACTGCTAGGGCTACCAGTGTAGAAAATCATGATTTGCTACGCCTGAGTGTATGTTGTGCATGCCGATAGCCTCGTGACTAAGAACGAGGGTATTCAGAACCAGCAGTCAGCATCAAGATCAACTGAATGCACCGACAGCTTGGAAAATAAGTAGCTTTTGAGGGTAATCAGCTGAGCAAAAATGTGTACACCGTTAGCCGCGTGACTAGGAACGAGGGTAGCGGTGTTCGTGAAACACAACAAAGGCAAGGTGCGAGTCACGTGAGCCAGAGAAAATCGGCCGCTGCTGCGGTATTAAAGCGGAGCGTGCTTTTCCCTTTCTTCTTTGCGGTAAAACTTGGGGCCATAGCAAGACAGGTATAACCCTTTCTCCGTAAACAAAATACGCTACTCTTAGTAAGCTTTATCTCCACTCATTCGACTCTCTCTGAACTTCAAATAAACCTGGCATTCCGTTCAAAGTCCGCTTTGGCGTTACTCCTATCAGGTTTGCTATGATCACTTGATCTCCCTAACCTCAACGACCAAGACGAAGCAGTCCGCAAACGTTGTACTCGGCGCTTAGATCATCCGAATGATCCAATTTTTGCATCGAGAACTCAAATCCGTGTGCTGCCCAACAAATGTAATATCCACAATACAGTATACTTACAATACCCATATGCGTGGTAATTACATAACTGTCTGAGTCATCGTAACGTCTGGTTAGTGGTTAGTGGTTGCCGGTATCTCCACAAAGCTGGCAAGCGTGAAAGCTTAGTTGCGTGCTTACTTACATCTCAAATACACTCAGTGTCCGCTATTACCATCCGATATCTATTAAGCCCGCACGCATGCACGCGCACATGCACGATGGCAAACCTTAACCAGACACATTCACCCTCATTATTTTAGCTGAGAAATTTTATCATTGCGAGCGTTCCACTCCATTACACCCTTTGGTCGCATTCGGCTGCCAAGTATCACGTCCGCCCATACACCCGCATTACGTCAAAGCAGCGAGAAAAGGAAACGAGGCTATCTCAGTGCAGTAGCTTTCCAGGTCTATTCCCACACCACGATCATTCGTTCCTGAGTTTTTTTTTTTGCTAGTTTATGCCTTGACCGTGGTCAAGGAAAGAGGTCCAAACCAGCCGATCCAGGGCACAAGAATAACCCAAAACCATATTATAGTCATGTAACTTAAAACTAGAATTCACTGCGAGTATTACGCTATTCTCTCCTTAACGAATGTCCTCACCTCAAAATGTAGCGCCCCAAACGGTCTGCAGGAACGGCACGATGACCCGGATGTGACATCTTAAAATGACAGATTGCGGGACGAAAAGATGGGCCATCAACATTATACACACGGGGAGCACCTTTTAGGATCTTTAGAACAAATTAATGCTTTCAGCGCGTGTTATTTCTAACTTTTCCCCATTGGCCGAAAGACAATGGACATTCTCAGTCGCGGAACTTGAGTGGATAGAGAGCGAGATAAGGTCACATCCAGTACAACATCGAGGAACCCCACATGAAACAAACGCTATTAGAGAAACTATTACAAGACGGCAAACATGATTACAAAGGGGAGTACAACATGCTGGACGACCTCTTTTATATGGAAGTAAAGGAGGGCGAAATGGAGAGGGACAATGAGTATGACCATGAATACAACCATGAGTATGAGGATGAGAACGTGAATGAGAATAAGAACAAGAATAAGAATGAGAACGAGGGGAAGCAGTGTAACGCAGATCATCATCAACGTCTACTCGACAAATTCCAGCATATTCAGAACCAGATAGCACCTCAATGCAGCCAAAAGAAAAGAATAAGACGTACTCTCAAAGACCCTAAGCATCCAAAACCAGCAATACCACGTCCACGCAAGTGAGTAGACAATGCGCTGACAACCTTGTCTAATACATGTCAGCGCCTGGATAATCTATCGCTCACACAAAAGCAAAGAGTTGAGAGAAGCAGCTGTATCGCAACCCACCAACAGACCAGATTCGCGTGCAATCTCAGCAACTGTGTCCGACCTGTGGCAGAAAGAGGCCGAGGAAGTCAAAGAGAAGTTCACTGAGCTAGCAAAAGATGAGAAGAGGATGCACAGGACACTGTGGCCCGACTACAAATACCAGCCACGTAAAGCCGGTCGACCGCGCCAACTCCGCCATCCTCTGAAACGTCACAAACTGGCCAAACCCCAAAAAGATGCCATTAATTCGGCAGCTCCACCACCTCCACCACGCAAGAAGAGGAGCGAGAGTAGATGCCGTGGCAGACCTCGCAATGAAGCTATGCATTCGCGTGCACAGAGTGACGTTTTGACCGTAAAGAAACCGTTATACAATCCCAACGTCGTCTACAATCCCCCTGTTACACCAATACCGCCAACGATGCTAACGCACTTGCTCACTACCACGCCAATTGCTAATGATACACTGCCAATACTCGATTCTTTGCCCTCTAGCCCCCTGCCATACCAACCAGGTTTCTGGGAAAGCCCACTCGGCAGCCCTCCAAGCATCTATCCTAGCAGCCAGTCTGAGTACCTCAACAGTCCACGAGATTTGAACATAGCTATATCCGCGCTTGAATATTCACCAACCGACGTTAACGTTAACGACGCCTCAGATCTATTTGCAGACATAGAAGCATTATTTAACAAACAGCAAACGAATCATGATCAAGCAAGCTGCTTCTTCAACGTATCCCAGATTATTTGAATGAACGCATCACGTAGACTAAAATATACATCTTCATATTGTTAAAGAAAAGTACGAATACAAATAAGTTACTGCTATAGCTGAAATCGTCTGGCTCTGTCCTCCCTCTCTTCATCATCATTTAACGTCCGAGCGGCATCAAGGAGATAATCAATGCTAGCCTTGCTCTGCTGCTGATGCTGTTGATTTAATTGACTAACCGAGTTCAACGGATCCACATTTGCAGAGATAGTTCTTCCAGGCGGTAATGGTCGTGGCAGCTGCGATATTTGTGACTTCCTGTCGCTTTCAGTGCTTGAGCTTTTGAAACCGACATTTGGGTTAGTGAAGGGTATCCGGTCAAATTGGCTTATATGGCTTTCATGTAGGGGAGTTGGAAAAAATGGCATAGTGGCCAATGATCCAAGTGGAACTATAGGATGTGATGTTTGTTGAATTTTGCTAGTAGGTTGCTGCTTTTGTACACGATGGGTTTTCGAAGAAGATGCAGATGATGTTGACATTGTTGACGTTGATGGTGCAAGAGAGGTACTTTCGCTCTCATGCTCATAAATCCTATTGCGTATCGCTTTATTTTCGTTTCTCACTCTTATCCTAACGCCCTGACTGGCGAGGCATCTAGTCAAGTAGCTAGACTCTGACATTCCAGGAAAGTTCTTTGGATTGTGAACTGTGAACACATTTGATATTGCGCTGGCGACTTCTATGACGTCAAGATTACGCCTTTCGAAGAGTCTGAAGTGGAGTTTGAAGTGTCCTTCTTGCCGCACAGATATGTGATTCCAAATACAGAATGAACCGTCTACGAAGTGGAATTAGTCAGTCCTTTTAGGCTATGCTCGTAAGTCATACTATCCTTACCCTTGCCATGCTCATCTTTGAGCTTCGTAGGAGTTTGGACGGTGATTCCGGCGGTGGCCCGAACGTTTCTTTGGCTGTAAACTTCTTCGAGGCTGCCATGTGGATTTATAAGAGTTGCTGTCATAAATAATGACGTTGATTGCAGAAACTCGCTAGAGTGGGCGTCAGCGGATCCAATTCATGTTGATCTCAAAAATCACGGACCTCTTATCCACTTCGTCTGTATAGAGTTGTATGATTGGCGGAGGATCTATCGGTCTCCTATCGACTATCAAACGTTCTGTGAGTACCGAATTGGAGTGGGCGGATAGACGCACCTTTTTCTTTGAAGGAGCATACGCGAGCGTTCTCTGCATGCTGCCTTATATCGACAGTGTAGGCGCTGCATTGTTGCTCGATAAGCTAGATTTCTTCCCCAAAGATAAGATCCTCACGGTGCTTTTGCGCGCATATCTCTGGGCAGATGGCTTGCAAACTTATAGCCACTGCCGAGCTTGGGCTTTAAACTTCGCTCAAAAGAGCTCGTATTGCTTTGCCGCTTGGCCATGGTGGTGCAGATTAAACGTTGTCGATCGTCCTGAGAATTGGATACAATCATTTGGGGCGATGGTGATCATTCATTTCAAAAATCACTTTTCAATTATAAATCACTTTTATATAACAGCTTCGCTGTAAGGCTTCATTATATCAGCTTCTACTTTTTATTCTGTGTATTGGATAAAATTTCCAACTTATAAGACATCAGATTTGCTATGATGCAACACCGCAAAGAGACTTGAGGCTGCATATTAAATTCTTTCAATAGTCTCCTCTTTAACGTCACCACTGTATCCAAATCACTCTTTGTATAACGTTTATCTCATGGAGTATGGAATGAATAGGCCTCTTTTAGTAGCTTTTTGTATTGAATAATAGGCCTAAACTCGCATCTCACGTCTCGACCAGAAAATAGTGGATTTTCAGTTCAGTTACAGGTGACCAAGACTGCTCTTTGATACAGAGTTGAATGAAAAGCAGCCTCTTGTATTCTTATACCTCTCTTGGCTGTCGCTTACCTATATTGTTTACGACATCGTCAAAGTAATGGATGGGTCATAAAGAGGCGAAGAGAAAGTACTACTGTACTTATAATATGCTGCAGCTAGATGATTCAAAGTGTTACTAATTAATTCAATTATATCTAATTAATTCAATTATATCATGCACGGAGCCTTTATGGTCATCAACGACGAACCAAGAAAAGGGAACCGTTAAAGCGAGCCGTCAGGACCACTTTCGCCGCTTTGCATGTCACAATTCATTCGCGTCGCAAACGAAGGCCCCTCAGTGTATCGTGTAGATCACTTACTCATGCCATATATTAGGTGGATGCAAAAACGCGACTTACCGGTACAAACTCGTTCGTGCACGTACTAATTGGTATCATAAACTTTCCCATTTTTTACGAGGGGGTGATAAATTACTCTTTGTTCGAGAAAGTTTCTACTGTCAATACTTCACCAATCAAACGTCAAAGGTTTCACGTTTATCCGCAACAATTGTGAGTTGAGTAGGGTTACAACGAATTGCAGCCTTTGTTCTTCTATTAGACTCTCATCATTCGCATTAGATCCCCACTACTCAGTGACTGGATCTTCAGAAACATGATCAATCCCAGCAATCTTGTTGGAAATCTGATTGAAACAATGAGACAAACTCGCTTGAATATCAATGACCAAACAGTATAATGAGTATAAGACATTGGATTTACCTCCAATGTTACGTAAAGCACGGTGATATGAAAGAGAGTTGTTTGCCGTGCAGCTCAGCACGCTGTAAGATCCACAATCAAGCCATGTATTGCAAACTGGAAGCTTGCGTCGTATCTCGAGCAGCTCGGTCTTATGCAATTGCAATTTTCGAGAAAAGCGGTTCTCAAAATCCTAATTATCCGCGTGTATGTATTCGCAGTTAGTTACTAGAGCTATCTGGTCATCAGTATCTCCTCATCTTCCCATCTTCCAATCCTGTGCGCAAACTCTAAAGCATCGATGAGCACATTCTCGGAACCAGCAAGGAATTAAAATTTGTAGAGCTCGTGACCGATACAAAAGACAAGCAGCAGCAGCTGCTACAGTGACCGCTGTTTTCACCTGGCCTCGTAGATCTATGATGTACAGCATACAACGCACAATGCGCATCAAACTTCGTCCAGACTAAAAGCTGAACTATAATACAGGGGACGAACTGGCTGAGATGAGCGCAGGTAGAAGAATCAAAACGTAATCTCGTAATCTGACTGGCTTTTTGGATAAAATGGTCTTTTCTAATTTCTCCAGAATGCGCCATCCATTCCTCAAACCAGTAATTTCGCAACTCGGAAACACCGACATATAAACGCGACTAAAACATTTCACAGTCAAATAAATGCGCACACCTGCGATAGACATCAACCAG